>NC_061143.1:7474851-7774976 GCF_905220365.1 Vanessa cardui
ATTAAATACGTATGTATGTTCTTTTGAAATCTAAGGAAGATTACACACACACACACACACACACACACACACACACACACACACACACAGACATCAAAACTTTATCAAGTATATTGTGAATAAATTTTATGATATCTTCATTTACTTTAATAAAGTAAGAACTGAAAGTAATGTTCGCGGAATAATGTAGCGTGGATGAAAACCAAGATTTTAGCTGCAATGAAATGACTCTCTGTGAAATGTCCTTTGATGTTAGATTTCCTTTATGCTTTTATGACTTAAACTTGATTCACAAAGGAATCGACGATAACGTCGATATTGAAAGTGCAATGCCTAGTTATAATAATTTAGCTTTAACATAATAAATGTTTCATTTTGTGAATGGATAAAGAGTGTAATATTTGTGTATGTAGGTAGAATCGTAAACAATAAATCGACGGGTGAGCTCCACTCAATTTTTAAGCCGATCTCGACATAAAAAAAACGACGAAGAACAATAAAGGCAACCCCTAAGGCGCAGCACGCTTTAATTGGACATAACAGGGCGCACGCGACTCGAGCGCATTTATGCAGCAATGAGACTCTTTGAGATGCCGCCATCTGCGTCTATGATGACATGTTACAGAAATAGAGCGATGTCGGAGAGATGGTACAGATATTATTGTTAGTTTTGCGATTGTTCTGCTCTTAATAGGGTACCGATTCAATGGCCCATCCATAGAATCCTTGCAACGTTCTTATTATATAGATTCTGACATCGATGTTTTGACATTTACTTGGTGTTAGGATACGTACAGGAATGTGTGATGTGATGGTAATCATCATATAGTATGTATTATACCGCAAAATAGTACTGTTGGATATCTTTTTTGATGATTTTATGAATTTATAATGACTTACTCATAGACGGAACCAATTTCTTAAATATTATCAAGAACTTGTTTTGACTTGTTTGAATATAAAAAATAAGGCTAATACCGTACCTAAACGAATGCGACTCATGACGTGATTATTATGATTAAGTTGTAGATAAAATGTGGGCATGTAATTTAATGACAGATGCCATCTTTCCTCAGACGATTCGAGATATGAAAGGTATAGAAGGCATTAGCGAATGCACTCGAGCATATTCTGTGCAAGTATGTAAGTTATTTGTACCAAGGAGGCTATTATTCATCTCGATCACGCAAGCGAACGATGTATGAATATTCATTATATCGAACGTCGTTGATTGTGCTCCATATTTTTATGTCCCGCAATGTATTGACTCAACTTTACATCACGTAGATTACGTTTGATGTCACCTGTGTTGGTGAATTCAGAAAAGTGAGACTTTGTAATTTGCCACTCCATACACGGTCATGTTTGTGACTTCAATTGTTCACATCCGATGAATAATTTTACGTCTGACGTACAATATTCTTCTAAGAATATTCAAGTCTACGTTTATAATATTGTATGGTGGTTCTATATAAAAATAAACTTTTCCTCATTATAATATGAATGTTGAGTATGCAATTATTTTTGAATCTAAATATAGAATCACCCGCTGTCTGCCACAAATGACTAAACTAAACTTTGACATTTCAAAATATACAATTTCCTTAACAAGAGAACGCTTGTTTACAGAGTACACAAAAATGAAGCTGAGCAAACTTATTCTTTATATAATAGCAATATTTTTAGAGAATATCATGACAGACGTAACGCAGCTTAAAAAACAATAATAATAAGCTTATATTTTAGCTTTAACTTGTCTCTAATTTTTTTTGTTTTTAAAGAAATGCTACGTAAAATGTTTCGTAGGCGAACATAAAAGTATTCATATCAGACTTTTCTGTTAAGAATGGGAGCATCGATCGATTGTCGGCTTCCGTTTGATCGAATTATGAAACGATCGATTCGTTCCGCGTTCGGAACGTGTTCTAAGGGCGCGAACAGACTGTATTGATATATTAGATTTTATGTTATCGTTTGTTTCTTGTAAGTATGGAATGATGTGAAAGGGATGATAATATTAATGTTAGAACAAAAGGTTTATTGAATTGGAATATGATAGTTATTATAAAAAACATAAAAGAGGGGTCGACTAATGCACAATAAGCCTAATCTTCAAAGGGTTAGGGGTACATTTATTAATTAAACATTTGTTCAAAATCATTTGTGTTCAAAGAGATTTTGGCTTCGTTGATTACGATTCTGACGTCGGAATTAGGAAATTTAAGATGGCGAACTCTATGTCTTTTGATTTTCAAATAATTCGACCGATCGAATAATATGAAAGAAACATCGTTCGAGAAGAAATTATGGAAAAAATGCACTAGCACATGCACATTGTAGATTATATTACTTCTTACACTAGAATTTACTTTTTTACTAGATATAAAAAATTTGCTGAGAGATAATAATTGTAGGTACATGCTTCGTCTATTTAAGTTGTTTCTTTGTAAGAATTACGAGAAACCATTTCTCAACTCAGAATGCTTTCTCAGACTGTAAATAATAAGCAACGGATTTTGAACGTGATTAGACGAACATTTTGAAATCGTTTATCGTCTCGCTGTCTTGTTGTATAATTAAAGTCTTATTAACTTAAAATTATCTGTGAATATAATCTTTTGTTATAATTAATCACACGATACGTAACTAAATAATATGTTAATATGAACTTGGAATTATTTAACACCTTTTGTTTTACTGTTAATTTGCGCAGGCTTAACCGTTCGTATTTTCATCGTTTTTGCTTGATGATATTCAGAGCGCGACCGGTCCAGTACCGTTTCTCGTTGCTTGTCGTCCAAGCGACCGGAACAGACTAATGAGTTCATTTTAAGCCTCGTTTGTATGATAACTTGATAAGCATCTATCGAAGCGCAAAATGCCCGTAGACATTTTGTGATACCTTAAACACGAGCTATTAAATTGACGATGAACGCTTGGCGCGTTGACGCGATATATGGGCCAAATAAAAGTAATGATATATTATATGTTAAATGTATGATTTTATATTAAGAATTTTTTTTTAATAACTCTTTACTAATGTACTTTTTTTTGTTTTTTCAGGTATGTATTGCAGAGTTATAATAAAATTAAAAGCAAGAGCTTCGTTTGGTATGTATGGGTAGTAATATATGGCTTGATTGGGATGGTTCTATAGAGGAAGACTTAATCTAACAGAATTTCCTTGATGTTATTTTAAAAAGACGTGAACTATTAATAATAATTAAAATTCTTCTCGAACGCCAAATGCAAACTAATTTACAATAGCAAAAGAAAATGTTATATATACAGAGTTTGTTAATACTTTTGTATTTTAATACAATATTATGTTAACTTAAAATAACAATTACGCAGCAGTAGGTCGATCTTTGTATTTAAAACAGAAACGTTGAATTCATTATTGAGTAATGAGATGAATATATTCTACCATAATTGCTGTTAAGATCTAAATCCTTCTATTGTAGGCCTTCTTTGAATAATTTACTATAGTTAAACGGATATGTGGGCGTTATTGTGTCGTTAATTCAACTATATTTGGTAATTAACCTACACATATACAATATCCTACAATATCTTTAAATAGTATTATGTAAAAACAATCGTTAAAAATCTTTTGAATGTATATACCATTTTATGACGTTATCCGAAACTTAAAAGTCGGAAAAATACAAAAAGTATGTTATTCGAAAACCATACATAGCTGAAAATGATAAGTTTGTTTAGACAAATGAAACATCAAATAATATATATGTATATATATCTCAAGACCCTAACACTTGCAAAAGATAATACTTGTTTATGTACGCATTATGTGAGCTCAAACATAATTCTTTCGAATGAGTCTAAATAGCCGTAGTTGTTCTTCGCACTTGCGTGTGGAGCTTAAATCGATTTAGGCGTGAGCTTCGAGGTTTGCCTCACTACCTGAGCTCTGGTTCGTAGGTCTCTCGCATAATATCATCAATTTACAACGTGAGACACACGGACCATATCAAGTAATTGCTTGCAAATATATAAAGAATAAAGAGGAATTGCAACAAATATTTATTATTTTATATTTTAAGTAAAATTCCATTAAAGTAAAACCACAATTACACGTGAACAAACTTAAACGCTTAGATGGCCCAGTGGTTAGAACACGTGCATCTTAACCGATAATTGCGGGTTCAAACCCAGGCAAGCACCACTATATATATGTGCTTAATTTGTGTTTATAATTCATCTCGTGCTCGGCGGTGTATCTACTGTAGTTAAAGTTTAACGTAAACTACAGTAGGTGAGTTTAGCAACTAATGCGGAATGTGAAAATCTGTTTACTCTAATTACCTACATTACACATAATTAGGAGCACGATCATGTCGTCCGGCACACTGCCTTCGCTAATTTAATTTACTTATGCACTGATCGCGGAAGGGCTTCATATGTTACACCTATTTCCCTATATATTAGTATGCTAGTGGAGACAAATGCAAGCATATGCATATACTTGATCTGACTTTTTATTTTTAATCAATAAACATTATCTGAAATATAAATAGTCTAGATACACATTCATTTATACAAAAAATATTCAATTATTTGGATAAACAGAATATTTTTTTCTTTATGTCTCGAGCTTAATTCACCACGCTGCCGCAGACGCAGCAATTTTCACCCCACACATACAGGATGTAGGACATAATATGAAGGTTACCTCTCGAAATATTCCTTCATCACCCAGCATATGAGATTTACTATGATGTTGATGTCAAACACTACCCTTAGTAGTTTTCGTACGAGCTTTAAACCGCAATATTTAGCTAGAATGCATTTCTGTTGCTCACGTATCAGCTTCAGCTATTTAATTACAAATTATATATATTTTCAAATATATATATCATATTTTCTAAGTCTTAGTTTTCCTTTATGTAAAAACCGCCGTGCATTTATCTTAAGACTTTAGAATTTCATTCTATCTGTATTCAACGATTGCAACTACGTGTAATGCTGTTTGTATTTAATCCTTCAATTTGTAGATAATTTAGCCACTTGTCGACTAGCCATTCCCACGTACGGCCGCAACATTCTAATCACTAAAGCCAAAGGTGCCTGGGTACTAACCATCGTTACGTAAAGTGGAGTAACCATGTTTTCGATGCGACTTACTATTATTTTAGAAATATATTTTCGATACATACACATGGAAGTATGTTTTATGGCAAATATATAGTTCTTTTTTTGTGAAATGTTTTTAAGTTTAGAATGGGTAAGATAAAGATTTTGCTTGATAAAATGAAAGCTATCTGTTTTGAATTAAAATTATGACCAATATAATATTCAAAGTCTTATAATATTAACTTAATAGTCGATTTATTTAAAACGATAATAATTTTTATAATCTAATTTGCTTATATTCTGAAAATATTTGCTTTCGGTTTTCCAGCTATGTATATACCTACACAAAGAGTATATATTTAATATCAAAAATAGGCAACCATTTAAGCATTGAATTTCAAACCTTAATGGTTAAGCAAGTATGTGTAAAACTTACATTTGCCGACAGTTTCCACGAGGTACTAATATTTCAATATCAGAGTTATCCAAAATAATCTCAATTCGTGGTAACTCTAGCGAAGGGACGTGTAACTGCAAGAATTATTGCTGGTAGTATTGAATTACCTCGCTATGCCTTGCATTGATTGTAGAAGTTCTCACACGTAGCTAATCTTCTCTGAAGATAATAATGTTTCTATAAAATTGAGACGTATTTAATAAATATCATTTGAATATATTACATTTTCTGGAATTTGACGGTCATTTTACGTTTAGCAGCAAAAATAATATGTATGTAGTTAATATAAGTAATTTGGTATTTTCGTCTTTAAGAAATATAGTTTTCGTGTAATGAAAGTAACATTATATCTACCTAGTACATGCATTAATTCATTTTCTATTTCTGATTTAGTTGTATATATATTCGGTATATCTGATCAACTTATTTTCATCCGGATGAATATTCATCTAAAATGCCGAATTAAATTCAAATACGTATACATATAGAGCCATATTAAAATATTCAGTTAATTAAAAAGTTTCTACCACATAATTGATTTTTGATTATGACAACACCTCATAACTAATAAGTAGCTAATCTAATGCGGATGTAATATGATAATATTATAGTCTTCGCCTTTCTATTTAGTTATAATTTTGACAGTCGGCGAGTGCGCGTTCGGTTTTTTTTTTTTTGTAAGCCCCCATATGACAAGCGAACGAGTAATTAAATTAATAGTCCGTTAACGGAACAACTATATCAATTAGTGTCGTTATCGATACGACGGATGAAATAGAAATTGTATCGCTTTGTAATCGAAAGGTATGTTTTTTTTTCAGAATATACTCGTACCTACACGTATTTCGATTATAAAAAGATATTAATATAACGGTTTTACATAACAATAAAACCGATATTATGTGCCGAGAGGAAAACATACAGCATTGCTTTGAAGAAGCAGTGTATACTTAGCCTTATATTTGCGGTCTATGCTTTCGAGTAGGATAGTTCAACATCTCCCTCACCAGATGGCGTCAGTGACGCACCAGCAAGACGGGAACCGTTTTCATTTCGAATTTCATAGTCTTCACCAGGAAGAACTTCCTGCAATGCTGTATGTTTTCCTCTCGGCACATAATATCGGTTTTATTGTTATGTAAAACCGTTATATTGATGTGCCTTCGGAAAACATACAGCATTGCTTTGAAGACGTGTTTGTTATCTGCTGGTGAAATAAACATAAATACACAACGCTATGATGATTAGGAATGATTCATAATTAAATATAAAACATATTAATAGTAACTTATTAATTTTTATTTTATTTAGTATTTCTAATGATCGCATAAGAAAATTATTATAATTAGGAGGTCATAATACATGACGTGAATCAATTGAAACAATAATAAGAATTGCACTTAGAATATTACTATTTATGTAATCATAAGTATACTTATTCTTTTAATTAAATAAGATTTAGGATGGCATAAATGTTTTGAAGAACTCGTTACAATTATCTTTAGGAAGGTCTATCGCGCGACAGTAATGATTAAAAAACGTATTAGAAGATTTCCAATTACCACGTGCTAAAATATCATCAATTGATTGATTAAGTGACCATTCTAAGGAAGCTACTGCGGATCTACAGCTACCTGGGGGTGCATGAATACCACTATCTTTAAGAACGGTGCGCACCCAGTTGCCAATTACAGTACGCGAAGCTGCTTTTATTATTTTATTACTGACCGTAATAAAAAGATTATCTAAATTTTTTACTTCAGATCTTCGTACTTTACTTTTTTCTATTAAAAGTCTAACGAGCGTAATTGGGCAAATATTCGTATCGTGGTGCTTAGAAAGCTTCCACGCGGATTGACGATAATTATGTGTATCCGTCTTAGATCCAAACTCTGGTATTAAAAATATATTTTCACCATTATCAAAATAACTACCGTTAGAGATTTTGAGCAAGGTAAGATCGTGAATCCTACGACCAGATGCTAATAATAATACCATGGCAGTTCTACGAGCTACATCAAATAGGGTGTCTTTCTGTGGAGTTGAAGAGAGCCAATCTAAGATTATTCGTGGATCCCACGTAAATAATGGTCTTATTATTTTCGGTTTAGCTACTCCTATTGCTTTAAGGGTATGTTTTATTATAAAGTTAGAAAATGTTTGTTGTTCTACGTGTGGGCCACAAAAAGTCAATACTGCTGATTTATGTACTAGGATAGTACTATGAGATAACTTTTCTTGAATAAAAAGATGTATTAAAAATTTAGCGATATCAGCAGGTCGGGGGGATTTTGGATCTACTTCAGATTTGGAACACCATTTAAGCCATCTTCTAATTGCTGGTAAATAAGTAGATAACGTTGATTGTCGCCAACTATTTTTCAGTAGTTCTTTCTCTTGTGTTGACCATTCCTTTATTTGGGCACCCCACCCCCAATTTTCCAAACTTTCAGGGTTAATGTCTCTGCTTGCGGTGGAGGTCGTGATGTCACTACATCTATCATGTTCTCTGTCAGGTTCTGAAGTTCGTGTGGAACGTCTAAAGCTCTCGATTTCAAATCTTGGAGCCAGAAAGCTCGAGGCCAATCCGGAGCGACTATCAAATATGTTCCCACTGCTTTGTTCAGGTGTGCTAGGACTCTGGGTATTAGGGAGGGAGGGGGGAACACCCATGCTAGTTGATAGACCCATGGTCTGCTGAATGCATCTATATAATTTGCTGATCGATCTCTGCAGTCTATCGATACGTAATTGGGAACCACAGCAGTCTCTTTTGTCGCAAACAGGTCTATCTCTGGGAGACCCCACTTCCGAAAAACTTCGGTGGTTGCTGGAGGCAGGAGATGCCATTCTGCGGGTTGTTTTCCTCGTGATAGTCTGTCTGCTATCACGTTGTATCGTCCCGGTATGTGATGCGCTGATAGGGTTATCTTGAACTTGTCCGTCAAGCTCAAGAGTTTGTAAGTTAGTGCTAGTAATGCCAACGATCTGGTCCCCCCTTCCTTCCGAATATATGCAATTAAGGTCCGATTGTCGGACTGAATTAGGACATGTGATTTTTGTAATGTTGTCACATTCAACTCGATCGATGCTATCACTGCATAGAGTTCCTTTTTGTTGCTGTGCCAACTTTTTTGACGAGATGACCACACTCCCGACATTAGTTTGCCGTCTAGATGGGCTCCCCAACCCGTGTCTGAAGCGTCCGTCGCTAAGAAATGGGTTGCTGGCTTCTTGTGTATCGGAGTTGAGTGGCGTGTGGCTCCGCGCCACCACGTCATCTCTCGATAAACAGCTTGAGGAATCGGCTGGGCTTGTCGGGGTCTGTTCTTGTCGTAGTGACGTAAGAATATTTGAATTTTGCGACAGTGCAATCGGCCCCGGGGTATTACAAAGTTGGCGAAGTTTAATTGTCCCAGCAGACTTTGTAATTCTCTGAGGTTGATTTGATCTCTTACGATCAACTTGCCTATCGTACTGTTGATGCTGTGTTGTCTCTTTGTTGGCAGTGACATTGTATTGATTGCAGTTTGCCATCGAATACCTAGGTATTCTAAATCTCGAGTCGGTGTTAGTATTGATTTCTGGTAGTTGATTTGCCAGCCGAGATATTCCAAGTGCCTCACAGCTTCCGCAGCTTGAAGACATAACTTGGATTGGTCTTGGTTTACCAAAAGGAAGTCGTCTAGGTAGACTAGAACCCGACATCCCTTCGCACGTAGGGTCTCCGCGACCCAACATGTTACCGAAGAAAATAGATGCGGCGCTGAAGCCAGGCCGAAAGGCAAACACATCATTTCGTAAAGCTGATTGCTGTAACTGACCCTTAAGAACGGTCGGTGAGATTTTGCTGCCGGTATGTGAAAGTAAGCCTGAGAAATGTCCAGCTTTACCATCCAGTCCCCCGGTTGAAGAAAATCTGGAACTGAGCTGTGGGAAATGAGTCTGAAATGTTTTGCTCTGACAAATTTGTTCAATTCCCGAAGATCGAAAATTGGACGCATTGATCCGTCGCTTTTCTTTCTTAGAAAAAGCTTGGAGATAAAACTGGGTGTTTTTGGGGCAACACGTTGCAGTACACCCTGATTTATGAGATCTTCTATTATTTGGGACATTGCAGGTGACGTTTTGGTTGCATATTGCCTCATGACACGTTTGTTTGGTTTTATTAAGGGAGGTTTCTTGTAAAAGGGTATTCGAAAACCAGTGATTGTTGAAATTATAAAATTGTTTGCACCCAGTGACTGCCAACGGTTTTTGTACATAATTAGGCAACCCCCCTTGAAATGAGTCGGATAGTCACTTTTTTCTTTCTTTTTGAAATGAGGAATTTTTATTTTGTTTGTAAGTGTCAGTCTTTCCTTTGTATGTTTGATTTGACCTTTGTTGTTTTTTGTGGGTATCTCGAAAAATATTTTTATTTTGCGTTTGATGTCGGTATTTGGATGTAGACGGTACGGACTCTTTGTATTTGTTTCTTAATGTTTCTCTATTTTTGGAAAACGTAGATGGAGACATCCAAAATTTGGGCCCTCCGAGAGATTGTATAAGTGACATTAGTTTTGTTTTGTCAAACAAAAATTCCTCACTTGGAGGTATGTTATTAAGAGCAACTTGAATATTTCTATCTGGTATTTCGGAGATTATTCTTCTACGTCTAGTCTCTATACATTCTGATCTTTTGCCGCAGACTATTTGCAATGTTTGTTCGGATAATTTGTACGATTGAGACGAAATCCCGAATGTTTCAGAAATTTTATTAAAAAGATTGTCAGGTGTTAGTTCAGATGAATTATTATGAGCCCAATCAATTATTCCTTGTAACCCGGATTGTAATAATTCTCTTTGATATAACAAGGCGTTGGTAGTTGCCGCCATAATTTCTTCCGTTGGGGCCAAAAAATCTTTTCCTTTATTTAAACAACACAACTCGTCATTAATTTTTAAATTGCAAAAACCAGGGTATGCGAGCATATCTGTCAACGCCTTTTTATAACGAATATGCTGCCACATGGGAGTATTAAACTGTTGAAGGTTTATTAGTTGACTTAAACGTTTTTCATTAGCCGGTTTAAGAACTTTTCTTTCGTCAAAATCTGTCTTACATGAGCCTAAGTCTAGCGATTTCGATAAGTTCGATGATGGGTTACACAAAAAATCATGATCATTTCTATCGGGTTGTTCAATTATATCACTTTTATTCGAGTTTTCATTCGGTAAACATTGCTGATGCATAATAAAATTAGTAAGGGCACTGACCTGGTCATATAACGCGTCGATCCGAGGATCGACCGTTACCTGAGTTTCTCGCTTATGTCTCTTTCGTGGAGGTTCATCATCGCTGTCCGATGAGCTGCTCGAACTAGCCCCCGATGCCTCCTCGTTGTCACGGCGCACATTTCTCTCGGACACCGGTGCATCCGAAACGACCACTCGATCGGCTCCGAGGGCCTCATCGGTGTCGTTATTCGACGCGAAATTCATAACGAAATACGATTTAACACTAAATAAGCACTTCCTTACACTTAAAAAATTATTAATTTATGAATTATAAGAAAACGTCTTAAGAACGACCGCACGCGGCGAAAGTACACAACGCTATGAAATTCGAAATGAAAACGGTTCCCGTCTTGCTGGTGCGTCACTGACGCCATCTGGTGAGGGAGATGTTGAACTACCCTACTCGAAAGCATAGACCGCAAATATAAGGCTAAGTATACACTGCTTCTTCAAAGCAATGCTGTATGTTTTCCGAAGGCACATCAATAAATATTTTGGTAATTAAATTGTATATTGACAGACGTAGCGGAAATAATTAAGCTGAATTTGAAAGTAATGACTTTTCCAAAGTGTTTGAAATTATTACTATACCTTTTTTGTTAATTAATTAAATAATAACACACATGTTATGCTAATTAGATATATCTGTGGCACGCTTTCGGAATGGTTTAGTTCGTTCATTATATAAACGCGTTTACCTTTTGTATTTATTAATGGCACTTAGAAGCTCTTTGACTACATCGTCCATTATTTACTAAGTATATTGTCCGTTGTCAGTTTGTCCGTAAACTCCGATGAGTCAACAGCCTACGCGATCGTTTACTAAACTTATTGCCAGTAACGTTCTTAGTTTACTTTTAAATTACTTTAATTGCTCACGCCTTGTATTTTATTTTGCGGACAAAACGTACTGTGCGAGATCTTTATATTCCCTGATTATTCAAAATACATATATAACAATCTATATATATTACAATAATGTAATTTACAAGTAAAATCAGTAATACTTTCCCAAAAAAACCTACTACACCGTGTGTGTGCCGAGATGGCCCAGTGGTTAGAACGCGTGCATCTTAACCGATGAATTCGGGTTCAAACCCAAGCAAGCACCATGCATGCATATGGGGAAACCTGCATGTGCCTAATTTCATTGAATTTCTGCCACATGTGCATTCCACCAACCCGCATTGGAAGAGCGTGGTGGAATATGTTCCAAACCCTCTCCTTAATAGGAGAGGAGGCTTTGGCCCAGCATTGGGAAATTTACAGACTGTTACTTTACTTACCAACTACACAATATAAGCCACGATCTACATGTAGTAGTTTACTAAATCTGCTGACAACCTCAGTCTGGCCGGTGCTGGCCGACCGCCAGTTCAACTTTATTGATTCAAGCGTACAACTAATAATAACTCAATTAAAAGTTCTCATGTATAAATCTATTCCATACATTTTGTTCGTTGATTTATGAGAAATCCGCAACTGCGAAGCATCAATTAGACGAGTTCGTGTACGCCTATGCTCTTATAAATTTTATTATCTGTGCCGTGCGCGAAATCACGATCTTATCTACAATTCAACAATAATTCGCGGATAGATATCGATTTCTCCCCGATCGCGATCTAACGTCAGAGGAACGAAACGCCTTGATCGATACGAGATTTTATCGATTCTGACGCAGACTTGTTTATTCAGAGTTTGTAATACTACATATTTTGTACGTACGCTATGCTTCGATCGCCTGGGTCGCTATACAATGCTTATTTTCTATGAGGCATCGGATTTATTGGACGTTTTTAATATTCAGTGTACATTAAATATGGATATTTTTTAATGTAAAACAGTAGGGGAAGGTCGTAGACGCTTACCAGACGGGCGCTGAGGGCAACGACCGCATTTCGTGCCTAAAGTAGAACTACAAATGACTAAAGGCTGATAAAGAAATTGTTATTCCTTGTCAAGTTGTCTAAGTCGATGTCCCTGTAGCCTAGATCGTGTATGCTGAATATTTTATAAGTTAAATTTATGACCAAAGTTCGTTAATACTCAGATACATTGGGTTGGTACTTCTGTGTATTGAACCATAATAAACGTACTATGTTTTTAAAGTCATAGACACATAAATCACGGGAAAATATAATATTTATTGATTTCATTATATATTTTAAGGAATGTGGGTAATAGTTAAAAAAGGAATAACAACCTAATATTTTCGAATCAAAACCTTCACAAAGTATGGACATTATTCATAAGCACGTTTTTATCTCACGTTTTAAAGATCTTTACTTCGTGACCTCGTTAGTCGGAGAAAATCCTAATGCATTTTAAAAGCCCGAGTTTAAGCGTTTTTTTAAGAAACGTTTTTATACAGGCAAGTACGTAAAGAAAACTACCCGCGCGGTACATATTACTTGTACATTTACGACTTTGTTAGTGGGCGTATTTTTCTTTAGTACATAATTCCTTTAGACGCGAATGTTAGTTCTAATTCGTGTTACTAAATGCCGTTAATTAGTTTGTAATCTAGGGTTGCCACTGACTCATATAAAGCTAACTACATTTTGTTAATTTTATAAAATAATCCTCTATAAATGAGCGTCATTTATTTATATCAAAGTAATAACAGCGGGTATGTACTTTGCGATAAATAGTTAAAAAACCTAGGTTAAGTTATATTAGACAACCCTATAGAAATTTCTAATAAATGGAAAGAATGTGTACACGAACAAGCAATGCCTTGTTTAATGTTATAATGGCATGCCCTAACTTAGTTACTTATATACGGTGGCTTTCAAAATACCTCGTGGATTTTATTATGTACATATTTCATGTAGGTATTTGAAGTTTTATTCTCTCCTTAAGTAATGGTTAAGGGTACAAAATACGTCAATGTCGCGGGTTCGTTCGCGTTTTAGGAGTTTTTTGGTATTGTAAGGTTTCGTTAAAATCCAATTTCGTTTTTATACTTATTAAGGATTGGCTCTGTATAAATCTTTTAACAGCAATTAAAGGAAATTTAGAAACATACCTCGAAACCTATAGTGGTTTTTGCAATATATCAAGAATCATTAAAGCTTTTAGTTGCAGCCTTTTTCAGTATTTAATTCATTTCGTATAAATAGTTATGAAATGTTTTATACGCTGTGTGTTAAATACATGAAAAAATGCCTTTCATGACTGGGAAATAATAACATAACCTTGATGTTTATTAATGACCGCAGGTCGGCCGTTTATAGAATCATTTTCTAAATTAAGTTTGTTACCTTAATATAAGTTATGGTTGAAATGAAATGCTTAGGAATTTTACGATGGTTGTGGGTTCTAAGAAAGGTAAGCACAGCAGAATTTCCTTGTGCTTTTGTGTGTATATATATAATTTTTATCTCGTACTTGGCCGTAAATAAAATTTTATTTGTCTAGTTTTACTGAAATTTTGTTAAATGCGTATCCACCAACCCGCATTAGACCAGTGTGGTGGAATAAGTTCTAAAAGTTCCCGCAAAAAGCGAGAGGTCTTAGCCCAGTTGTGAGACAATATATTTATTTTACTTTTCTATTTCACATGTACACTTTTATTCATTACACTAAGTCTCGTCCAATAGCTGTCGACATAAAGCGTTTAATTAAAAAAAAGGTCACACAGGTACTAACCGTTTTTATCTTTAAGTATTTAAATGTAGATTATTGTATCTACTTGCATTGTATAGAATAGAAAAACATTAATAAAAGTAGATTTATCACGATAAATAGAAAAAAATGATGATGAAATGCGTTGCAATCAACGATTGTATATCTGTAGTCACGGAACGACAACTTAATGATACACTAAAAAGCAACGTCGAGAAATTTTCGGATCATACTAATTACATACATACATATGTAGTATTTAAAGCCTGCTACACACTTAGCGTCATAATATTATAATATTTTATATTTCGAAAATCGAATTAAATTTATAATTTACGTTAATATTAAGTAAAAGGTTATGATTCGATTTAAAAAAAGTAACTTTTGGTTTGTACTAAGTATTTAAAAAAGTTTAAATGAGTATGAGTTTCGTTTTTTGTAAGAATTAATTAAATGTTTATTAATTAAACCTATCATGGTAAAGTACTCAATTCAGGAAATTAATTATTGTATATTATTTTGTGTTGATTAATCTTACATTATTATGAATAAGAATTATATCTATCTTCTTATATCTTGCATGAAAATTAAGGAAGACTCATCCTACACTTTATTGTTATCTATATAATCATACTTATACTACTTTTTTATATTTCTATTACATCATTCTTGCGTTAATATATTTCTATTTTCATATATTATTTCTGTGTCTGTGAAAATAGTCCGTGCATGACAAGAAGCGACTACGATTCAACGTTGTACGCGTAATTTCATCCAATTTGTTTTTTGTCTTATCTGAGTAGCGCCGTCGTTGTTGGAGTCGTTCCTCCACACAGTCGTGGAGAGATTGTTCAATTATAAAATGACTATTATCATTTCCGTGTCGATTTCTAATTTTCCAACTAAATAAAGGTGGAACCATATACAATACTTTGGGCACTTTCTTTGATCAAAATTTGATGAATAAAAAACGTGCAATCATAAAATGTATAGTAATAGTAATGACTTCTATGGCTCGATCGATTCATTCGACCTTAGTTATTTCTCATAATCATTTTACGAAAATAAATAGATAATATACACATATTTCGTTTTCTGTTATCTGTGGAAGTATGATGGCTTTAAATTTGAACACCGTATATTAACATTGACCAGTACAATTTGACATATATGCCCTAGCCGTTATGTGAATTTATAACTATATACATAAAAACAGTATGTGTAGATATGTGAAAAAATAATAGTTTAAATTTGGCTGTAAAATTATTGAAATTATCCTGTTCAACCAAACAAAGCCTCCTACCATAATTTTTCCTCTTCATTTCAATAGTACTGTAATAAAATATCTTCTGCAATCGATATTGCAAATATACTACTAACGATTCGTTCTCCGAGTATATCTTCCGTTTAATAATTCTTAAAGCGTTACAGACGTATCTTTTGTACTTTCATAGCTCGGATCGGATAAATTTCTCTGTACAGTAACAGAGACACATTAAAAAGAAGACCTTTAGAATCCATTTATCGATGCCTAATTGAATAGATCCGAGTAAGCGCATTACATGACCGCGTTTCGCTCGTCGATGTAAATTGACTTGTTTATTATTTACGATTCACGTTCCCACAAACTTTGCTGTACAGACAGCAGAATTATTCGAGACTTATTTAATTTCGGTTTATTTATTGTTTCTTGAATAAATTTATACAATTAATTTTAATTGTTTATGACGACCTCCATGGTCGAGTGGTGTGTACACCGGTTTTCATGGGTACGCCACTCTGAGGTCCCGGGTTCGATTCCCGGCCGAGTTGACGTAGATGACCATTAGTTTTCTATGTTGTCTATGGTCTGGGTGTTTGTGGTACCGTCGTTACTTCTGATTTCCATAACACAAGTGCTTCAGCTACTTACATTGGGATCAGAGTAATGTATGTGATGTTGTCTCATATTTATTATTTATTAAATTAAATGAACTTATTCTCTTCAGGCATCATATACATTTTCATTCACCGCTGAGATGAATAAGTGCTAAATTAAAAGAAAAAAAGAAATGTTTTAACAGTCTGCTATTTTTCTTTGTTCTCTAGATGTCTGGTGCTAACGCTTCTGAATGGCGACGCTTACTCTTGTTCTCATAATATAGCAGTTTGTCATAAAGGCTTCTATATTCATATTTATATGTATTTTTAATTGTTCCACCAACAAAGATGAAAAAAAAAATTATTGCACAATATTAATACTTTATTTAATGTAGTTTTTATTTGCGTATTAAATTAAATGGATATTTGATTCGATGTTTTATTGTTTTGCTAACCCTAATCGTTTTGTTAGCTACGTAATTGGATTATTGTAATGAAATACATTTGCATAACAAAACAAACGTGTAAAGAAATTTCATGTTCGAATAGATTATCTTGTAACACTTAATTCTAAATTGTAAATATTGTAATAAATGTCATGTTAATTGTCATGGTAACATAACATGATATTTTAATATTATTTTTGTTCTAAGTGTTTTAAATCGTGAAACTTCGTGAAAGTTTGTAATCTTTGCTCTCTTTATCTTAATGTATCGCCTTTCGTTCGAAAACTAAAAGCAATTTCTCCTGTCGTTCCACATATGATAAAGTTACGCGGTCTCTCATTACCATGGATATCATTACTGTGCTTGTAACAGCAGGTTGTAATGGAATTTTATGAAAATTAAGCCCTTATTACTAATATTATAAGGCGTTAGGAATTGTAGTCGTATTTTACCGTACAGGTATGAATTATGAAGTAAAAAATGTTGACTAATTATATATTACAACTTTGTTAATAGATTTACGGTGGGTAGTTTAATTGTAATCGTAAAATATGTGGTAGGGGTGTTACTACATGTTGAGTTTAACACATAATTGACAATTTAGTATTTATTTGTAGGTATGTATTCTAAAAAGATTTTAGAAACTTATTTTTTCAAAGAAAGCTTTAAAAGAAGTTAATATTATTTTGTTCTAGAAATGAATGAACACGAAATGCTATTAACACATTATAACCTTAAGCCGCCTTAGTGTCAAATAAATATAAATAATATAACCAACAAAAGACATTACTACTACAACAATATTTCCCCTATCTCATTTATTTTCGTATTCTCGATTGAATTACGATGAGCAATTATAAAGTGATGTACAGCATTCGAGCTGAAAATTATGTACGCTAATGATAATAAATCCTATATACTATCATATAAATCACAAGCCGATGTTACGTTAAATGCCCGCCATGCATTCATAGTGAATCGCTGAACATGCGACGTTATCTTCGTCGTCATCGGAGAAAAACATTTACAGTCTACTATTGACGTGATAATTACTCGTTAATTCGATTTTAATGTAAAACCTCTTTGCTTTGATTGATCAGCGATTGGCGAAATGTCGTAAATATCTACGTTGTTCCTATTTGATACATTTCGCGAAAACTTTCTTTTAGACTTTAATTAAGTCTTAATTAAATACTTACAAGAATATATACGCAGTCCATTACGAATTATGTACTAAAAACTTCTTTAAACGCGCTCCTATACCTTTTATGTGTAGTCGTTTTCTTTTTCAATGAGGTACTACAAAAATGTCTTCCCATAAAATAATATAGATTAAGGTATAATATACAGCTAAGATAATTTTCTGTTAATAACGCAGTGAGTGTGGAATTTATTAATGACAGTCCAAATATTTCCAAGCAAACATAATTGTGTTCCGGCTTTTGTTTTATGTTTTTTTTTTTTTTGACAGATGTCTATTTCAGTATCACCCTCGGCGCTATCTTAATTCATCGCGAGTGGCGCATGCACTATTGCGGCTGATATTTGTATTACAAAACCATGATATTTGCTCTCACACGCTTTCTTACTACGAATAATTATAGGACCGGCCCTAGCAATTTTAAAGTGTGCCGTTATTAAGGTTTATGTAGTGTAACGTAATTATATATGCAAGATATCTTTTTTTTTTTTATTTCCGTCCAGTTTCACTGTTTATGTAATCATGTTTAATATGTTTATAGTACAAGTAAATTATAGTAGTAGTTTGTTTATAGCAAATCCTTTTATTTTAGTGATTTTATATGAACAATTTTAAAACTGCGAAATTATTATTATTCTTTTGGTAGCTATCTACTTGTCTCAGCTCTGCACGAGTAGAATAAATGTTTATATATTTGATGTTGAAGGACAAAGTTTTCATTTTAATTTATATTGATAAATTTAAAAAAAATTCTAAATTAACACGAATATATCTGAAATGGTAAAGTGAAAAGTATTTTTGAATATTGAGTCAATCAAGGATTCTATCATAGTCTTTTAGAGTTACAATCATTGTTACATTTGGTTGATTTTTCAATCGGATGCTATTACATCAATCTTCGAAGCGTGGATATTGCGCGGTTAGTGTGATGACGTATAATTTACGCGATGCACTCTCTACCACCGCACGCGCGAAATGGTTTTTCATATGATTAGTTTCCTACCACAACTTCAGAATTACTTTCTATTAAAGTTATTATAGTTTCATCTGTAAAGATTATATAAGAATTATTAAATAAAACTTGTAAACTATAATATAGCCTATAGTAGCCTATAATGTTTCACTATTGGGCAACACCAGAGTTACGAAGATACGGAATATCGATATTAAATAAAAAAATATGCGTTAAACGAGACGGTTAACTAAAATACAACTAAAGTTATAAAAAGTTTAGTCGTTCTCATTTACATCGTAATATTAAATAACACAATACTAACTTCAGCTTTGGCTTTTCCTTTGTAGAATATATTCTTAAAGTTTTATTTACGTAATCAATACGTGCATATCGGTCACCCTATAAAACTATAAGATGATATGTTACGCTGATCGGACTTGTGACTTTATTCTCAGCTATTACAAGGCATTGTGGATGTGAGGCTTCCGCATGGCTTATTTTTTGGTATTTCCCTTTCGAGCTGCTTTATTCAAGCATGCTATTCTAATGCGATGAAATCAAGCACATAAAAATTAGGCAAGCACTACTTGTGCTTGCCCGGATTTGAATTAGCAATCTTCGACAAACAATCACGTGTCCTGCCACAACGCTATCGCAGCTTCTATGTAACATGTATTTATAATTATTCAATACATTAACGTACCTATTGTAGGATCGGGCGATTGTAATTTCCTGAGGCACACTAATGCGTGGGTATAGTGTAAGGCTCGGTAAATGCATTACGTATGTTGTATGCAAGTACACAACCCTCTGCGTCGACGGTGAATTGCCCTTTATTTATTGTACCGAGGCAGGGGGCACTCAATAGCACGCCTACGTAGACAGCAACCATCGTGCCGAGCTTAAATTAAATGTCGGATAATTTCACTCATAAATTGATATTTTATAGGTATCTGTTTGTTGATAGTGTCTTAAACATAGTTAATAATTCTGATACGAAATACATTGTAATATTGAAATTATTTCAAGAATATTACACCTCGAAAGATGCCTTGAATATAATACGTTTTACGGTACAGTTTGCAGATAATAGAGTGTAATGATGTATAAATATATATATGTATATCATATTAATAAATAGGGGCCTTCTTTTTGGCACAAACCAATACTGTTACGTTATCGCATATTTGTAATGTTAGCATGTACCATGTAAATATTATATAATTGGTTTTAAATTTATAATTGCCTCAATAATTTAGATATGCCTTTTCTTAAACGAAAATAATTAACTAGAATATTTCGGGGAAGTTTTTTTTGTTTTTATATCATATTGTAATATATCTAACTCACAGCTCTTCGCAGTTTCATTCGCTTTGAAATGAGCCTTCTGACTTGTCAAGCGTGAATTTTATGGTTATGATAAATTATATACACTTGTAAGTAGTGCTTAGTAGTGGGTTTGAGCTGTCACAGAAGGCAGTGGTGCATAGCGTCGGACCGGAAGCCGCAGTGCTGCGGTATTGATTCTGCTAGTTGACTTCACAGCGATCCGGTTGCTAGTTGGCTCACTGACTGACTGCTCCTTTGTATATCACTCTCTTGACAGGTTGACAACTTCAACTTGAACTGATTCGAAATACAATAATCATTTGATGTTGTTATCGTTCGTTAAATTGAATACATATAACATACCAAATTTAAATGTTGACCAAGGATAAGAATGGCAATTAACAATTAATTTGAAATATAAGTATAAACTACGCAGTTCATTTGTAAAAGGATTAGTAAGCAATATATACATGTACATATTGGTTAGTTTGACTTAAGGTAACTCAATAGTAAATCGATAATAAATATTCAACTACAATACATATTTAAAATGAAAATCGATTTTTTTTTTAATTTTAAATCGATTGTTTAGTTTATGTTCGATTTCGTTTCAAAATTCGACTCGTATTGTTTAGGATTAACCTCAAACGAAATCGCTTACAAGTTAAGCTACACATTTGCGGTACTCCGCTATCTAGCGATCAAGTAGCTCCCATTAAATAGGCGTCTAGATTTATAATCGACTGTTTTCTGTTCACGGAGAGCTTATTAGTTGCACCCACACCGCATCGATGTTACTTGCTTACTTGTAATGATCTATTCTAGAAAATTGCTTTTGAGACGCTCACCTTTAAATTATCGTCTGTAATAACTTTACACTAAAGATGAGAAGAAAATTCAAATACCTTTTTTTTAGAAGAATTTTATTTTCGAAGCCGATGGTAGTCTTTTATTTGATAATTAATAAATAAGTGTAAAGTACAGCCTGTAAATTGCCATTGCCAAGAGGCCATTAGCCCACTGCTGGCCTCCTCTCCCATTAAGGAGAGGGCTTTGGAACATATTCCACCACGCAGTTCCAATGCGGGTTGGTGAAATGCACATGTGGCAGAATTTCAATGAAATTAGACACATACAGGTTTCCTCACGATGAATTATAAACACAAATTAAACACATATATATAGTGGTGCTTGCCTGGGTTTGAACCCGAAATCATCGGTTAAGATGCACGTGTTCTAACCACAGGGCCATCTCAGCAAATAAGTGTAATGCTTTTATATTGAATAAACGATTGTTAGTAAAATAATAAGTAGATGTATATGTTTCTAGTTTGAGCTCCTTCATCATTTTTTATGTTACAAATTTGTGGATTTACCTATACGCAATATAGTTATTAATTTATGTTAATTTAAAAAATATGCCTATTATTTGACAATTTAAATACTATACAAATAAGGTGTCTATTGTTTATTGATTGTTATCTTTTGTAAATAATGTCAATGAACTGTATCCCCACAAAAACTTGTATGGGTTTTTAACTGGAACTCACCGATTCATTTGTAATATTTATTGACTATGAAGGTTCCCCCTACGGAAGTAAGTTCATGCATATGAAACGGTAATGGCTTTGCGTGTCCACTGTCCAGTCAGGTGTGGGGTGACCAATATCAAATTTTTCTATTAATTTTCTAGGTATAAAATTTCAGTAATTAGATATTATTTAGGGAGGGCTCAAGTATCCAATCATACATTTGGGATGTAATTTACTTAATGCATACCAATTCGAATGCAATGCTTACTATGTATAATTATACTATACAAAAAAAAACTAAACCATCTCTGTGAAAGATTATTTCATGAACAACGTGACTAAACATTTAAATGATGTTTATTATTTCTTTCCAGAGTTCCAAATGCTCCCAAGAGCTGTATCGGCGAGATCTTCAGCACCGATGGCACAGACGGCGGCAGTCCCGTGAAGAACGGTTCCAGCCGCTCGCGCGTCGTAAGGGACACGCCCACCCGCCCACGAGACACACACTCGAGGCTTTTCGGACAAGTAATTAAACATTTTACAGTTTATAGTTTAAATGACATTCGCATATTACAAAATCAAAATATACTTTATCCAAGTAGACTTTTAAAAGTGGACTATTTTTTACTTGGTGGTAGGGCTTTGAGCAAGCCTGCCTGGGTAGGTACCACCCACTCATAAGATATTCTACCGCTAAACAACAGTACGCAGTAAAGTTGTGTTCCGGTTTGAAAGGTGAGTAAGCCAGTGTAACTACAGGCACAAGGGACATAGCATCTTAGTTCCCAAGGTTGGTGGCGCATTGACGATCGAAGGAATAGTTAATATATCTTACAGCGTCATTGTCTATGGATGATGGTGACCACTTACCATCGGGTGGCCCATATGCTCGTCCGCCAACCTATTCCATAAAAAAAGCGCTATTGAATCGTCATTCAACAACTATTTTAAGTGAAGTTACCACCGGTTCGGAAAGTAGATTCTACCAAGAGGAACCGGAAAGAAACTCTATAGTTACTCTACAGTAACTCACATATTAAATAAAATAAATGTAAACTTTAATTCTTTTGTGCATTATGTAGTGTTCAAAAAGAATAACAAGTGATTAATAATAATTTATCAAAATTAAAGAAATATTATTTATTTCTTTCAGGCAGCCAACAACTCAGGAAACGCACCAATGATAACTGATACGATTCGGAGCCACATCCAGTTCGGTGATAGTGAAATGAACGGCAGTCCTGCGCATTCGCCTAAGGTCAACGGTAGCGCTAACTCCACGCCCAGCCGAGGTGAGACGGACCTCGCCGACCACTGTGAGTCGATCAAGATGTAGGCACGCCAGCACGTAACGCATCGCTATGCTGGGAAAAACGAATGTGGAATAGAATATAATGCACTATGAATACATGCTAACGTTCATAATAATATTATTATTTTTTTCCACTCGAGTGCTTCGTTTGAACGTTAAGTTAAAGGCGATTCCTTGGTGTCCAGTAGGTTTACGTTTGATCCTTTTAAAGTGTATGTTTAACAATGCTATATATTGCATTCGTATTTTCTGTATATTTGTCATAAAGATCCATTTTGAACTGGATAATGTGAACGGCACAGCACATCCCGTAGATAGATTTGTAGAGCTATTTAATCGTGCCTTGTAAATAAACACAAATAAGTGCACGCATTGTGATTTCAAGAACCCCGTTACCTGTAATAGAGAGGAATATAACGTTTTAAATATTTCTACTTAGTAGATAGAAATGGTTCATTTCATACTTATTATTACTATAATATTGATGAATATTAGAATTCCATTCCACTTTCGAAAAATTCGTACTTCACACAGAGCATGCACTAGGTTTTGCTTTAAAATATTGACACATTAACACCTTGTGTCTAATTTACGGTTTTACGGACATATTATAATGCTCAGTTCACCTTCAATAGCACGTACGCACTATAAAATAATTCAGGGCTTCTGAACGTAACCTATGAATATACGATCTCATTTTATATTAATTGTAACAAAATTTCACCTACCATACACATACACTTAAATTCGAAGGTTTTAATATATCAAAATAAAGCTTGTTTCACATTAAAAAATTCTAATTCATCCTTAAACAATAATTGTGATTATTTCATAGGTCTGTAATTGATGCAATGGCAACAACTAACTTTTGAATTTGTATATTGAAAACGTTTCATGTATTATTGAAAATAAGTAATGAATATGAATTTTATTATAAAGTCCAAAAGACTGTCTAGCTATTAAGTAAACGCAGGATAGAGTATGAATATGCAATGCTGTTTGTCTGATCGACTTTACGTGTGAATTTTATAATTGTTAGTAATCTAATATTGTCGTTGGTTCGAATGAAAACCGTTTGTTCTAAATGGTCAGTATCATACACGCCACCGAAGAGGAATCCGGTGACCGGTGACGGAGTGATCTTGCCGCCTCCGCGTCGCAGACATCCGGCCGCCAGCCAGCGAGGTGCCTCACCAAACAATCCTAATACCTACCCGCTCGAATACCTCGAACCCCAACCCACCCATAGATATTACACTCGAGAATGGCCTCCTCTTCCAGCTGAATATTATGTTCATTCTACCTCAAAACCTTGTCTAAATATTCGCCAAACTCCTTATACCTTATTGGGTCTGAAAACTGATGATCCTGAAAGAGAACATCCTATTATAGATTCGAATTCTCTTTCCCCGCAGTTAGTACTTGATAAACATTGGCCCCCATTTCCAGCTCAACACTATTTGGAGCCACGAGAACATTATATTCCTCACCATCCTCTACCACCGTACGCCTTTGTCGGCATGACTTCAGCCCTAGGAGAACGTCCTCAACTTGATTATAAATATAATCCTATACCCACTATGGACGGACCAATTGATCCTTTTCTCATTTCTAATTTAGATCCTCCTCCAACTCTTTTCAAATATGAACGTGACGGTCCAATTCCAGATGTCACATTAGTTCCAACTACACCGGGGCCTGGTCCTAGTACTTTAAGTGGGTTTCCTCCAATATTCCATAAATATGTTCCCGGATACCTTTTTAAACTCGACCGGCATGCTGAGGACTTCAATCATAAGACGTACTATGTAGACTATGTTCGCCGAAGAGAAATGGGTGGGTGCTTAATTTCGACATTGAAGGCACTGTTTAATCTGACAAAATATTAATTAATCCTGAAGAAGATATTTTGTCGGTCAATTTGCACAATGCTACCAACGTACAAAATGCTTGATTTTAAAAGAACGTCGAGACGATTCCTTCAAGTCTTTTAATTAAGCACTCAACTTTATTATTATTTGCTTTTTTGAATCTAAACGATAGAGTTTATGATAATTTTAATGTACTCGTAAATTAGAAATTGTTAGGTACTGGTAGTTTTAATTAGGTATTGTCTTCTAATATTTAGCCTTGTCGCGTTGTCAATGTAATAGGATTAGCTCTTACTTTTTAAAATTAGTGTAATGCTATAGTGACTGTTTCTTTTTTATGTTTGCACGCATATTTTATCTTTCTATTGTTTCAATATTTTTTTTTTTTACAGATGAGTACGTATTTTTAGTAGCACTATAATATTAATTTGTATATTATTTTTGTATTTTAGCATAGATTGTTTATCTATTAAAATGCAATCTACTTTTTATTTGGTTTAACAATTATGTTAAATGTGTCCAATGTGCATGACTTTAAATTGTTAATAGATAATTAATTTTTATTGTATTCAAATTCAAAATGACACATTTTTATTGATATCTACTCTTTTATTGGTGTAATGTTAGATATTATTTTAACATAAGAGCACCTGAAAAAAAATACTAGATTTATTAATATAGTAAAATTAGTTGAAATGACTATAATGCCTATGAATTGCATTTTAAAAGTTCATTGTTATTAAATAATTCATTAACGAATAAAATACATAATTAAGATTCTCCTTAAAAACAAAATATTCCCAATATTATCAAAATTTACATGTTGTTTTGCATTTCAAAGCTTTAAATGTGTCCATTATTTTAGGTACAAATTGATTTTTTATGTAAATGTTATGCATAATTTTACAGAAGGCAACCCGATCACTGGCGACGGCTACAAGTCTCTAAACGGTCAAATCAACACAGTGACGTCAATAAACGGTAACAGCAACATTCTTCACAATCGCGTTCCTCCTGGCGGATTTTCTTCAGGACTCTGGTAGACTACTGATACCTGACAGAATCACAGCGGCCAAAACTATATCAACTGCCGCATTTCCAACTGGCCGTTGATAACTTTATCGTGCGATTCTTATTAGAATAATTGTACTGTCCTTAAATTTGAAAAAGGTTAAATTTTTAGCGAAGTTAACCCACTTTTTTAGTAATTTTAACAAAAAATAAAATCATCGTATTTGAAAATGGACCACAATATATAAACAATATTGCTTGCTCGGTATTGCTCTAATAAGAATCGTATTTTCCATTTAAACTTTAAGATAAGTAGTTTGGTTTGTGGTTCAAAACGACGCATTTATTTCGCTGATATGACATTATTGTACTTTCTTTAATAAACTAAATCATGTAGAGTTTGAGATGTTAAGTAACTTGCACATAAAATCTACGTCCACTAAAATTGAAAGGGTATATGTTGTTCATAAAATCCTTAGCCTGTCCCAGTAACATTTTATTGGAATAATTTAGTATAGATTATAGATATTTTTGTAATAGTAACATTTCGATAGATATAAAAATCATAAATTACTAGTGCGGAGATTTGAATGTTTAGTTATCGTTTTTGGGCTCAAATATTTATGCGTTGCCAACGTCTCGAGTTCAATAATTCAAATCCCCGCTAATTTAACTTAAGTACATAAAATTGTAATCTATCACTTGCAAGCGCATGTTACGCAAATATTGAGAATTAGGAGTGAGGATACGTATCAGCAATATACCAAAACGAATAGTGCCTTGATTGGTTATGAAGTGAAAATTCTTAAAGAATCAGAGAACTTGTGTAGGTGTTTGTGTAAAAGAAAAGACAGTGATTATATTATCTATATTTCACAGTATAGAAATAGTAATCATGCGGCACTCGGGCTAATTGATATATTATTAAATTAACTTATGTATTATTCGACACTATTTAAGGATCTTAATCTCGTTTGTTGAATTTCATTATCATAATTTAAAATAGATGGTATATAGAACGCATTTATTTTGTCTGTTTATACATTTTTTTAGTTTATTTTCTACTCGTTTAGATTAAATGTAAATGTCTTTGAATCTTGGTAGATTATCTGTTAACAGATTTAAAGGACCATACTTTGTAGTTTTTGTGTTCGTATTTAAGTATATGACGATTATTCTAATTGTGAATCAAATGTAACAGACGTTTAGAATTAGCATATCATCTTTGTAAAAATGTTTAATAATTCTAACACTAAGATGCTGACACCTGGCCTAAATTTAACATGTTAATAGATAATAACCACTATTTCAAAATAAAGTTTTTTTTAATTATTAATGTTATATTTTTATATTTTCCTTCTCGTGTCTTATTCCTGTATTTTTTTATAATCATAATATTTTTTTTCGATTTCAACGACAATTTTTAATTCGATACGGGATTGTCATTTGAATTCCATTTCCTGGGAAATTTTTGAAATATTTCAAGTAATAAAAAACAAAAATATATAAGATATTGTCCTTTTATAAATAATTTAACAATACCTATACACAATCATTTTGGGATTTAAATAACCGTATGTTAATATGGCAATATTTTTATTTATAACGCTTTTACAAGAAGGTTTCAAATTTGAATATAAAACTTAAATTAATTGGAAATTGAAGCTTTTTGTGGGGGGGGGGGGGGCGGTTTATGTCGCCAATGTTTGCGACAAGATAGAGACAAAACGATGAAGATTGATTGTTGTGATCGAGACTAACATTACATTTTTTAAATAAATTGTAAAACAAAACTTTAATCCTCAATCTAAAACGACAGAGGTAATTAAAGTTAATATAGTAAGTTTGTGTTAGAAAAACATGGAATAGGCCCATGTACATGTGAGTGTTTATAACTATTTTATTACCTTAAATATATGTAGATGAACACAATGAACTAAATAGAACATCAAAAGTGGGATGAAGGAATTTGGGTCAGTTCATAATGCAAACTCGTCTAGCGTAATTTTTTTCCGAATTGAGTTTATGTGTCAAATAGCCTAGATATGATCACCAGGCGGGGTTGTAAGTCTTAAAATCAACCGGACGCTAGGAGCACAGTGCCTACTTAAAGGTGCTTTTGGTGCGTCGTAAGGGTGCCTTTAATATCAACTATTCAGTCCGAGACCAATTCATGTTACCTAACTAAGTACTAGTAATTTTTCAGAATGTACTAAATATGCCTCAGATGCTATGTAGGAATTAAAAGATGCCTTGATATGTATCGGAGTATCATAAGGATAAGCTCGCTACCAAAAATTTAATACTGCTTAGGGAAAATTGATGGATCTTCTATTTGTCAGCAATAAGCTTTGTGGTAGAAATTAACGTTTTACTTGATTCAGAAAATTTTACCAAAAATGTGTCTAGTATAGTACGACACAACTTAGATGTCGCATCGGAAAAATTCGTAAAACCGATCACATCCGAATTTAGTACGATACGCCAAATTATCAATATTTATTTCTCATGCCAATATGATCTTTGCACAAACGTAATATCTTGTAATTTCCATAAACCTAATATATTCGACAATATGACACGTCGATTTACATGCACTTGCTTTCTCTGACGCGAGAATCTATAGCGACGAATAGCGTCGAATGGCGCGATAGGGAGTTATTTCTATTGGTTGTGTAAATCGGAAGTAATTGGTTTTATTTTCATTCCATTGCATTTTCCGATGCTACATCTAATTTGTGTCGTACTATACATACAAAATCCCATACATTTACTTACTAATAGAATTCAATTAAAGGCACTCATTTTTTGATTTTTTTATTAAATTATTTTACTTTTCTTCTCGGCAAGATGGAGGGGAGTCAATTTGAAATGTCACTGGGCCATCATTCTCCAAGTACAGCTGTCTATAAATTCCAAATACACCATCTAGAATGTATAACATTTAATTAGATATATTACATTAACTGTAATACTTGCCTTGAAATAGAATGATTTAGTGTCAAAAAAAACTATCTATACTAGGTACTTAAAGAACTTAACATGCAAAATCTCTTTTAGTATGAGGATACAGTCAATGATAAGAGATATAATAAAAATGATACAACCTTTTACCTTCTCTGGATCATACATTTCTCTAGCCAAATCTATTAATTTAGTATAAAATTCCTGAGATTTTTCACCATCCATTGTTTTGTGAAAATCTGGCGTGTTACCCTATGACAAAATGAAGTCATCATTTACACATTAAAGTTATACAATCAAATCATCAAATTAGAATAAAGATAATTCTAGCCTTAGATTTTGATTTTGATTCTGAGTTCTGTTTTGTGAAGCATATACCAGGCATATAATATCAGTACCATGGAGTATGAAACAATTGTACTACTACTAAGGTGTATGAAATACCAACACATAAGCTAAAAACATCAAGAAGAAGTTTGATGTTAAGAAAGCAGGTGTACAAGTTAGTCAAATTCTTCTTTATATAGTTAAATATTTTAACACAAATTTTATGCTATATTGCTAGGTGTATAATCTTTTATTTTAACTCTTAATTTTAATATAAATACTGACCTTCCAACCATTGTAAATAGTGTATTGGCTTATAATAAGCACCTCTAGCTGTTTATCCATTACACTATTTTGCCATTTTTTATTATTGTCATCAGTAAACAGCCTTACACTCAATATTTTTTTAACGCTAAAATTGTGAAGTAAAACATTATAATATATTTGAAACCCATTTTAAGTACAGTAAAAAAATAGTAAACTAAAAAAATAACTTGTAGGTATTGCTAATTTCAAATATTATTTCTTGCTAACTGCAAGTTTTTGAACAATTGGAATGGAACAGATTAATTCAGATGTTTTCTATAATTCTAAATAGATATTATGGCAACGATAGATTACATGTATTCTAAGTCTTTAAGTGTATCTTCTTTATGGAAGCCGACTAAGACACAAATTCCATTGCTTATACTAACTGGAATTTCATCATTCACTGTAAAAGATAAGTTAATTTTTAATCACTACAATTTTGACAAATTATTAATAATAGTACCAGCAAATCATAAAACTTACATATAACTTTGGCATTGGTAACACGCTGTATTATAGCTTTCATAATAAAAGAATTTACTTTGGATATTATGTATCTACAATAATACAATATGTATTGTATAATATTATAACTAAGTATTTTGTAAAAAATATGTATGTGTGAATTAACTAGCAAATAGCAATGAACTTCGATTAATTCCTGCCACTTTGGGTATTAATGTATTTATTGTGAAAATGTAAGGCCTATCTTTTAATTATTTAAAGTTATTAGACGTCTTTTAAATATTAAAGTATTAATTCGCTCTGAATCAGTTCTGACACTTCGAAATAGTATTTATACTCTTCTCTTTTCTTAAGTATTTTTTTAAAGTAGTACGTATATAGCACGTAGTAACTAGATCGAAAAAGCGGCTCCACAGGTGAACTACTTAAGCAAACTAGATCGGAGATCCCCGGGGCCCGATCTGTTTTCCCTATAATTCAGTCAGCCCATAGCTGACAGCTCGTTACTTAAAAAAATACTGACGAGTAAATTTGGCACTAAACGAACCAATGTCGTTTCGCTCGCACGGAAGAGTTCTGTCAGAGATCTGTCAGAAGAGTTCAGTTCAATAAATCTAAAATAACAATTATCAAGTTTGTAATATAAAATAAAAAGGAATTTTAATCACTACCTAAACAATATATATTTATTATCAATAAATAAAATGTATATGAGTATTCCCTCGTAGATTTATCTTAGCAGTATCAAAACGAACGAACGGTCTTCCTTTTTTATATCAACAATATTGGATCATTGTTTTATTTTACCAGTTTGATGTTTATCGATGCTCGGTAAGCAGCTCGGAGCTAAAAAACTGAAAGAGCGAATTAGTTTGGTTAGATGCGGCGAACAAAACCAAGTGATCTCATTAGCAAACTATTACGCAACTGAGATCTTATTTCCTTTTCCAGGACGCAAACTATCATCACGCCAAATTTCATCTTAATCAGTTCAGTTTAAGAGTAAAACGGTAAACGACAGATATAAGTTTGCTTTTTTAATATTCGTATTAGAGAAGAATCTTTGTATACCAAAAGTATCCTTATTAATTGTATAAAATAAATCTGTATTTTTGGCTCTGCAGAACTAGAGGATGAATTTTGAAGAATTTATAAATAAGTAATCAATAAAACGAAACAAGAAAAAATAAGTCCGACCCTAAAAAGGGCGCTATTTTCAAATTGGTCTACTAATGAAATTTATACATTCATAGTAGTATTCGTAGCTAGTAATTTTAGTGCCATTCTAGTAATTTATGTAATCCTTATTTAACTCATATCGATAGCTACTTTTTTCGGCGTTGCTCGATTGGACGATGTCGATAAATATTTCAAGCAGAAACCTTACATCACATCACCTATACCCTGTGTCTGTAAAAAGAAATGGCACAGACCATTTTAGAACAAAGTCTCGACCCGATAGTCAAGATGAATACCCATAATTTTAGAAGATATTGAATACTTATTTCTAATTGTTTTTTTTTTCGGACGATAAGAAATTTATGATGTAGGTGTAACATATTTTTTTTTAGAAGTTTCATTGGATTGCCTGAATTTAATATAAAATGTGCGCTTATTATATTGGTTCGGTATCAGAATAATTGATATGTTGCTCTTTATGTATAACTAGTAAACACTAAGGCAGTTTTCAATAATCTATCTATCCCTTGTTAAATAATAACACAAATTTATATTTTCAAATCACAAAGACATACATGTTTTATAGTCACTCAGTCTTTCCTATCAAAAAAAAATATGCTCTGAAAATATTACATCTATTAGTTTAGTTACCAACTTATATAGATATATTATTAAATACTGTTAAAGTAATATTTAAATGACTTGTTAAGAAATACCCTACCCTACCCTATGAATAGAATTACTGATGTCAAAAATTTCATCAATTTCATGATATTTAAAAGAGCATAAGACTTAGTATTGATGACTTCTTGTGTGGAATAAATAATAAATTGATTATATTTAATTGATATTTAGGTAATTTGATAATTGGAAAAGTTTACCAACATTCCTGGACTTTCTTTTTATTAGAATGTTTATTACAAAGAAAATTATAGAAAAGTCAAGTTGAATAAGTAACATTTGAGATATTTAGATTTAACACTCTCTAAAAATTTCATTGCAACAAAATAAAATCCTATATTGAAATCATGTCTGGATCAAAACACAATAATGATCATTGTTTTATTGACCACCAATAAACAGACTAAGGAAAAAGTTGTTTACAATGAAAACAATTACATTGATTGTAATTTTTAATAAATTATTAGGAAGTACTATTAAAATTATAGATTATCTATCAGCATTATCCTCTACTTCAGTAGATTTTAGTGGTTTGGTTTTCTTGATTCCTTTTTCAATCTGAATTGGTGATTCAATTTCTAATGTGACTGGGCCATCATTTTGTAATGCTACTTGCATATAGGCTCCAAAAACACCACCTGTAATGAATTTAATTGCAATTTTATTAATAAAAATAATCCTTCTATTTTTATTTTGTAAAAATTGAATGTTTTATGTATTTTGATTATCTTTATACTATACGAATTACCTTTAACTTTTTCTGGTTTGTAACTGCTTCTTAATAATTGAATAAATTTGTCATAAAACTCTTTGGATTCTTGCGAAGGCATGGCATTGTGAAAATCAGGTTTATTGCCCTGAAAATATTAATAAAATAAATTAAAATTATTTGATAATATAAAAAATATATAATTTATCTTGGCAAAATAAAACCTTATGATTAAAAAGAATTAAATCAATTATATAATTATTATAACTACACTTTTTTATGTCATTAATAGTAACAAATGTTTTATAATAATCAAGGTTTTATAGACCAAATCTGAGACTATAAGGAACACTAACAAATGATAAAATTTGGAATTGTTTCATTAAAATTTTAATATCAAAAACATATTAATTTTAAATATTTACTATCTACTGTTGTAAAAAACAGTATCCAATACCTTCCAAGTGTTGTATAAGGTGAATTGACTAACACATAAAATTTCAAAATCTTTGTCAACTATGCTTTTCTTCCATTTTTTCTCATTTTCATCATCAAATAGCTTAATGCTTAATAGCTTGCGAGCCCTGAAATAAATTATTCAATTTTATACTAACATAGGTACAAACACCTTTCAATGCTAACTTATTTTAAAGAGACTAGTCTTATGATTGAAGCATATAAATTTTTGTACTACAGTGTCAATTACCTTGGAGTAGTAGTGCAAATAGCTTAATTTAAAGAATAACACCAGGCTTCATTGCCTGCATTAATGATATAAGGACTGGTTCATTTTTTGCAGAGGATAGGAAATGCTGCTATTATTATTTGTTAAGGACTTGATGTTATTGAATAGATGTTTATTGTATAACTAATTGATATAACTTACATATATTCCATATCTTTTGAGTTATCATTGTTACAAATACCAATAAGTATGCAAGCTCCTTGACCTATACTACTTACAACTTCACCATTTACTGTAAAAAATAATATTTCCCATCAGTAATATTCCTTTTTACTATAACATGTTCATTTAAAGGTTAATAGATTTTTTTAACAGCTTAATTTATTCACCAGAAACATTTGCATTCATAACGCGTTGAAATATTGCCTTTAATATTGCGTTTAATATTGCCTTCATTGTGTTATCATATATTATTTCATTCAAAAATAATTAAATTATTTAATATTTTGAGAATTCGAATTCAACACCAAGTTGACACTTGACATTACATCAACTTGTCAAATGTAAACTGCCAACTTGACATTGATTACCGTATTATATTTTTTTAGTTTATTTGTTTAGCCTACGTGAAATTATCTTAAACTTTTATGCCACACGTATAAATTACGAATTAATATCAAATCAATTTGTATTGCCTGTTTTGTACATTATTCGGAAGAATATGGTATCGTTAACTTAACTATAACTGGTAGGTATTTTTTATGGATAATATGTTTTCATTTCGGTTATCCGATTTTTTTGGTTAAAGTTACGGAGTTCCATGACATGCCTGGTAATTAATACAAAGCGTTGTCATTTTCTTTCTGTAGTCCTCTTGTTTCGACAGCGTTCTAGAGTAATATCCCTGTGGCCGGGTAAATGTATATTTTGCGCCTGTTTGTGTAAAAATGCAATACCTTTTAAAGAAATTTGAACTATTGCTCGCGTAGAAGATCCAATGGAATCCTATTTGGCGCATGAGAGTAAATAACGGGGGCGACTTTGAAGAGAATTGTAATGTTGTACTATATTTTTTTTACGGACAATTTAACTCACAAAGGCATTATTAGTTTTGCAGTGGATAAATTTAATAAAATTGCACCTAACATAATTTTTTTCATAAAGATACACTTTGCCTCCTTGGTGCACCACTATTTGATGAGGGTATAGAACCTATTCTTAACGATAAAATTAAAATATTTTCGCACAATATTGACAGATCGGGCATTTTATTATTATATTAGCTATATTCTCATATAGCTTATACCATTTTAAAACATTGCCTTTTTGTTCAAAAATTGATGTACATTCTACGTGCGAGCCCAATCTCGAAATATCCTAGTCTTACCAATCAAATCGATGCCAAACTTAAAAAAGCTTTAGAAAAAATTCTAAATTTATCTCTTGATGAATATTCTTGGACTCAAGCTAGACTTTCCATTGCTTTTGTTGGCATCGGCGCGAGAAAAATTTCAAGTTTTGCCCCGGCCTTTCTTTCTTCTGTACATAGCATTTCAGGCCTTTGTTCAGAAATGTTAAAATCATGAATGTTACTGAGGCGATAGAGACTTGGATGGTAAAGTGCTCTAATGATGATATCCCTAAGGAAGTTACAAAACAAAAACATTGGGATTCGTCATCGGTCCACGCTACACAACACAGTTTGGCACAAAATTTAACAAGTGCCCAAGACCGTACCAGGTTTCTAGTGTTATCATCTAAAGAGTCAAGTCACTGGTTAAATTCTTTACCCTCTAAAAATCTTGGGACACTTTTAGATAATGTATGTTTTCGCGTATCGATTGGTCTACGACTTGGAACACCTCTGTGCTCTGAGCACAGATGCCCGTGTGGAAGGGAGGTGGACTCTTTCGGTTTACATGGTCTCTCTTGCCCAAGGAGTTCAGGCAGGCTTTTCCACCACGGTTCTTTTCACGGTTCTCTAATGACATAATAAAAAGGGTTCATGCCACCATCGTCGTTCCTGTTTTTACTGAACTCGTGGAATTAGTCGTGATGATGGTAAGAGATCTGATGGATTAACATTGGTTCCCTGGGAACGAGGACGGGCCCTTGCGTGGGAAGCTACATGCATTAACACGTTGGCCCCCTCTCATATCCGAGAAACAATGTTAAGAGCCGGTGCCGCTGCGGTAAAAGCTGAAGCAAAGAAAAGAACTAAATATTCGTGTATTATATCAAATTACTTTTTTGTTCCATTCGCAGTCGAAACGCTTGGCCCTTGGAGTAGTGGTGCAAAAAGCTTCATCAAAAGTATAACACCTCGCCTCATTGCCTCCACTTGTGACAGGAGGGCTGGTTCGTTTTTTGCCTGGAGGATCGGAATTCAATGCGTTTCAACGGGCAAATGCTGCTAGCATTCTTGCTTTTAATGTTATTAATTAATAATGTTAATAAAATGTATAAGAGTTAATAATTAACGTTTAAGTAAATTTTTTTCACGAGCATTTTCTTCTCAACTTCGTATTCATTATTTTGGAAGGAATTGGTAGGATTGTTGGATAGAATATATTTATAACAAAAATATGATTATAATTCAGACTAGTTTATTTTCAAAATAACAACGAAAACTTATTAACATATATTATAAACCGAAACAAATTTAAGCGTAAATCTTTAAGTTTATCTTAATATTAAATAGGGAGTGTTGTGCTATTCAAATAACAATATTATTAATACTTTCTAACGATCTTATTATATTCGAAATAATTCCCCCATCATTACATCGATAAATTGATAAGGTGGTGTTTACACTTGTACCCTTTCTACGTGTATTATCCGCCAAGGAATCAGTTAAATAATATTGATAAGGTCACATGTTCCAGGATCGTCCAAATAATTTTACAAGAGTAATCACTGGTTAAGGTTCGAATGTAAACACTACTTATGAAACATAATGTTTGTAAGTAGGTATTTCAATTCGATTGGTACAAAAGGTAACATAAAGCAGGTTTTGTAGTAATTTCTTGGATATAGATTAGTACAATCATCATTTTGTATTTGTAAGCTAAGTATATGGGTTATTCCATTACGAAGTGCGTTCTATAAAGTTCCGTTTACATTATACAAATCAAATGGAAATAGAGAATAAATATAAAAACCGAGTATAAACATAAATTATTAATCGTTTATCTATTCTAGAAACTGGCACAGATAACAATGAACACAGAATATTTTAAAAGACATACACCTAATGTACGTAAAATGAACACAGTGGTTGATCTGTGTGTGCAGCTTAGATAACTAACAACTATTAAATGCCTTCTACATAAATAAAAACAAATGATAAAATAGTATTTAAATAGACCACATTTAAAAGTAAAAAATTAAAAGTTTTATTTTTATGAAATTCATGTTATCCAGTATTAGGGTCAAACTGACAGTAATGGTTTATAATCATTACTTTATTTAAAATCTAGGAGTATTTTTAAGCTTCTTCAGCTTTATAAAACTATTTCTAAATATTCCTAAATTTTTGATTAAATAGACAAAAATCACAATGTACAAGTTTTTCAAGTAAGTCTTAAGAAATTACACATTCCGTATTATTATTATCCAGTTTATTTTTACATATATATATTTTTAATTTCTTTGAATTAAGAATTTGTTCCTAACTATAAATGTTAACTCATATGGGTATTGGACGAATAGATTAAAGAGTTACAATTATTTTTCTTTTAGTTCCTTTTCCTACATACTCGGGCATATCAACAAAATATTTCTTACAATGTTTATATTTTTTCTTAAAATTATATTAAATTCAATCCTATTAAATAAATGACACATAGATATTCTAGAAACATCAACAGCCTCGTATATAACAACCTCAATATGTTTACAACAAAAAAGGGTTTCCTATATTAGCCACAACGTTTTTAATTAAGACACTGCATTTAAATATTATTGCCGGAAGGTAAAAATACAGTACGTACTAATACCTTCATCAATAAGTACTTAAACAAAATAACAAAAGCTGATCACAATTATCATTACTTATACTCGCAGCTCTATTATTACCCTGAATCTAAGTCAGAACATACTTAATATGTTCAGTCTTCACTTCATATCTTCATACCATTATTTAAAAGAAAAAACAATTTAGTCTTTGGGTTCTAATTTTAAAGGCTTATTTCGAGCTTCCGTCGTTGGTGTTAAGGTGATGAGACCAGCGGTATAAAGGCGTACATGTTCCAAGTAACGCTGTTTATTTTCTGGATTGCTCATGACAGCTGCGACGAATTCAGATGTTTCTCTCTGTAGAGCAATGATCTTTTGTTGTATGAGCCTGTTTTTCTGCATGAGTGCAATTGTTTTCCATGCCAACTCGAGTATGACTCTATTTTGAGCTGCCTTGTCTACGGCCGGCTGCTGTGGTGGAGGTGCAACCTCTTCACTTGGTGGTGGTGTAGGGATCCATTGTAGCCTCTGTAGGCGTCTTGCTTCACGCAGTCGAGCTATTTGTGAACCTGTAACAATAAAGATTTCATTGTTATTACTAAAGTTTTAAAAATAGTACAGTAACTAAATATATATATATATTCGACCAGTGTCAGTACATTTGAGCTAGTACAAGAGATAAGAACAATATTTTATTTGATTGATAAAACATTTTGGTTAAAAATATGTATGATTCATTCTGTTCAATGGGCCTTGATCGACAAATTGTTTATTTAAAATTAAAATCATAGTACCATATCCTAAATATATTTCCCTAATAAAAACGCGATGAGAATAGTGTATTTGTGAAGGTATGATATCTGTGAGTAAGTGCGACGCGTACTGGTTTAAAATTATTATATATAATTATGTTATTCAATAAATATCAAGTGTAAATTAAATAGAACTGAATATTAATGGCGCAAAATAGCTTCGTGAACTTCAGTCACGTTATGAGCGCGTATGCTCAAAAACTACCCAGTGAATACAACGTGCTTGCGACACGTGCGAATTTTATCATCGGAACAACTATGTTCTATATATGAGTTATTGTCTTTGTTTGATAGTGGAACGATAATAATTAATTACATGTTTCTTGGCTATTTAAGTGTACTTGCGATATGGGTCGGCTATTTGTTCTACGTCGAAGTCTTTACATTACGCATTGTATTTAGGTCAACAGAAAATAGGAAAATCAATATGTAGTTTCATGGAAATTTTATGTAAACTTTGGCAATTATATTATTTATTAATTATAATATTTAATGCATAAAATATAGTTCGACTTTTGATTTCTGGTTTAATTGCGCATAACATAGTCCAAGAATGAGTGCAAACATTAGGTAAGTTAGGTAAATTCTCTATCATCTAACTTTCATAGCCCAATAAGAGATTAAACTAACACGACCAGATAATGATGTCTCATTCTTTCAGCTTTACATTTTTCTCAGAAAAGAAAGACAACACCGTCAATTTTCCTAAGTCATTCTACGAGTTAGGAAAATTGAACATTAAAAAAAATTATTTCTGTCTTTGGATTTCAACCTAGGGCATTGAGATCTGTAATGTAAACTGGCTACTAGATCAACGGACTAGTCAAGCAGAAGAAATCACGAGTCTATATTTAACATTATTTTGATTTGACAAAAACTTTAACAGTAGTATGGGTCAGATAATGAATATATAAATGATTTTGAATATTTATCGTGAGTATATGATTTACGAAAGCATCAAATTTATTTTTAGATTTCTTTGTATTAAAATGTTTTCTATTAACGCATGTAGGTCATATTTTGAACATTTCGTTATTTTAAAGAATATTGAACTAATATTTGTATATTGTTATAAATTAATCATATTATGATCGCTTTATATTGTATTGTTATAGTGACTATGACTTATTGTCAATAAAAATAATGCTAAGTTGAGTCATTTCACGTTTGTAAAATCAATACCGGGCTATTCGATTCTCTTCTGGGAAAGTGCATAAATCTATTGTTCATATATAATCGTGTTTATTTATTTATCATTGTAAATCATTTTTGAATTTTTTTAAATGTTTTACTTAAAATTATCAGCGTTTTTTCTTGTCTTGTCTTTTAAAATATGTTTAATACGACAATTTCGCAAATATCCTCATTGTAAAGATTGAAAAATTGGGATTTTAAATTGGTAATAGTATTCAAGACTGGACCCACCAATTCAAATCAAGGTTAAATTTCAATTCAGTAAAATTCGTAAACAGGAAAGAGGGTGAATCAAAACCAGTCATTTAAATGCGGATGTTGTTATGTTTTTTTTTTAGATTGACACAAGTGAAATCTTAACGGTTTTATTTAATTTTAGTGTAGGTTTAGAAAAATTACAAGAATGAACATACATTTAATATTTAATATTGAGCTGTAGGCAATTTAATAATGAACAGGAAATTCTATGTATAGCTTTGTATACGATTTTCAAATAATAAAAAATATAAATGAAGATGCATGCATGTTAAGTGTTACAGGTATGACATTCCATTAATTGATTATCTTTTCGCAGATGGAATTGCCGTTTGCAATTTCTCAGGCTACATTTTTAGAAAGTAATGCGAATGTAGTATAATTAAAACGTCATATTAATATAATTTTTTTTTATAAATGCGGATAATATATTGATCCATATCACAGATGTATATCTGGGTTTTTGATTCATTCAACGATCTAGGTATACTTTATCTGTCTTAAAAAATTAATTCTCTATATATTTTTTTTCTCTTAATATGTCCGAGAAGCGAGAGGTGTATTTTATAGACTGTTATATAAATTATATTTAAAATAACATTTTATTTTGATAATATTGTTTTATAAACTGGCAAATAATATAAAATGCAAAAAATATAAATTATAGCTATAATACGATTATCGGTATAGAATTGACTTAATATGTTATTAAGGCCGTAGTAGAGCGAAGGGCCCGTGGTTATTGTCAATGTATATAGAAAATGATATAAATATAAGTATATAAATTGACCAAAATTATCGGATTTTTTTAAATTAAGTGATTTTATCTTGGAAATGGCAAAGATATACCAGCAAAAATACTGCGATATAAACACTAAACTGAAATATTTTCATAAGCATTATACGTAAGTTTTAGACATTCTTTTTTTTACAATGTTTCAACTATATTTGGTATATAGATATGACTACTACAACTTCGTACTTTATTACTAGTTCTAGTTGTGAAAACATTAACTGAAAATATTGCGATCTACTTATTACTGCAACTGTAATATTTAAATAAAAAAAGAAATAACTATTGGAAAATATTAATTAATTAAAGAAAACTACTCTTATTTAAAACGCAACCGAATGATATTAATATGAAACAAATATATGTAGACGCATACAACAGTTTCCCATGAAGTGCGGTAGGTCAGTGTTCAGTCTGTAAAACAGTTATTTTTTTTCAATTTATAATAGTTATTATTAAAGAATAACTAACCTTTTTTGATTTTCCTTATCCTTTTTTCACACATGTTTGAATAACACAGGTTGTTTTTACAAACACAAAAACAAACAAATTTGAAAATAGAATGCGATCACGTACTAAGGACGCGTGTGTATCGCTCGAGATTCAAACGCGAAGTTAGCGTGCTGGGCTGGGTTTTCAAATCGAAGGCCCGGGCGACCGCTCTCGCCGCGAGGCGCCATAGAGCGAGATGGAAAGTTTTATTGTCATGCGAAAATTCGAATTTCCACGAATAAGTGAAATAATTATTAAATTTATGAATTGCAGGTACATTTTACTCAATTTACAATTAATGCTTAACTAATCAAAAATTGGGATTTAAGTAGAGTCTGTCTATAACTTATCTGTAAAAAAAATTCTTGACACATCGTTTTATTTATAAGAACTGCATTTTTTCTATTATGTGGCGCTCTTCATTTTAAATAGCATTATCATGAGTATGAGTAAATAAATGTTAATTAAAATGTAGAACTAATGTTACGTATTGCCTAGACGTTAATTTATTAAAATAATAACGTTTCTGGTTAGACCATTTCCATTTTCAAAAATTAAACAAACCGAAATTGTGTAAAATTATTTTTGTATTAATAAATAAGAATGTGTATTTTTAAAACGTAGATTATATTTTGTGTTTTTGAGATATGTTTTTTCCCTAAATATGGGGTGATTTACCCGCAAAGTGTAGGCGCGGTCGTTTGCTAGACGGAACTCGCATTGAACAACACGTGTAGACATGGTGCCAGGGAGTGTTATCATTATCAATCAGAAAGGATTCACAATGACTGGATATGATGTCGTACGTGTTCAAAAATTAAATAACATATTATAAAGTCGTCATATGCGTTGCAAATAGAAATTATCTTTATTATACACTGCAATATTTAAAACAACAGTTAAAACTAAAGGTACATTATAAAATAATTACAGATATTTTTTTCCTAATTTTTTATTATTGGAATATTTGTCTTTTGCAAAAGAGAGAAGCAGAAAATTTAGTTTTAAAAAGCATATTCGCATGTACTGAAATGGTCTCATTATGTGATAAGAGTCATCCATTTAAAAAAGACTTAGTTTATAGTTCAAATAATTGAATGGAAAACGCGTAAAGGCGATTTCCAATAAAAAATATATGATCAAATGAATGAATAAATGAATAATTTGATTGCAAAGTTATTATATTACTTACATGAATTGAATTGCAATTACTCCTTTTGTCTAATTAAATTAAAATTAAGAATTATTGTCGTTTATATGTTCGTGTTATATTTTATATTTGTTGAAAACTAAGAATTAACAGAAATAAGTAAGTAGTAAGCTCTACGTAAGATATACGTTGCAGTGACGAGATACGTATGATCGCGACTTCTGACTCACCGTACCAATTATGAGAATAGTCATTGTTGTTATGCAGACGTAACGCAGTCATCACTACGTCTGTCGTCTATGGCAAATGTTGCGCGCACGAAGAAATATTCAAATCATTTAATAAATTATATACGAACATGATGCACACACATATAAATAAAGATTATACATGCTGTAGAGATTAAATGATAACAAACGGGTTTATTGAAAAGTCTAAAATGTTTTGGAATTCAAATATAACGGATTTAAAAAGATTTGATGTCTTATTAAATATTGATCGGAAATATCGAATATATTGTAATATGATTGAAATATAAATGTATTCAGACGTGCTATGATCCACATTGTCGTCCACGTGGATGAAAAAATGGCTCGACATATAACGTGCTCGGTAGAGACGCATTGTTTTTCTAAACGTTTCGTTTTAATAAATATCAATGGAAAATATGTGATGTATGTCCTATTTAACCACGAAAGAACACTTTGGAATAAGATAACTGATATTTGTATTTGTGTAAGTTGAAGTCACGTCAATTTTTTTTTTAATATTAATGTTGTTGCTACGATTGTTGCTGTAATGTTTTTGAAGTGTGCAACATTAGAAAAAAGAAAACATTGGCAGGAAATTGAAGACTGGACTGTATCTTACATTACTGAATTTCTCTACATTCATTCAAAAATTTAATTAATTTCGAGAGTGGTACATACAACTCATATTAATACTCTGTAAAATAAACAGTCAACAATTATTCAACGGATAACTTTAACTTACATTTTTTACTCTATATATCCTAATATATAGAGTAATGTAAGTTATAGTATACATTACTACCAGTATCCCGTTTTCATCCGGTTTCATTCGGATTAAACTTTGATAATGCTCGTTTACTTTACTTTACTTTAATTGACGTCTATCAACGTTTTGGAAATCTCAATATTTCTAGTTAGTTGGATACCGATAATGTTTGTGTTAAACACTACGTTTGAAAGCTAAAGGTACTGAACAGAGATGGTCTTCTTCAACGATTCGCTCGTTCATAGATTTGGTAGTTTTTTTTTATGAAAAACGAAATATCTTACATTACCAATGTGCTAACAAGCTTGGGAGATAAGATGTCATGTCCCTTGTGCCTGTGCTAAATACTAAGGACTACTCTATGGCGGAAGGATATGTGATAAGTATAGTAGCTCCTACTTAGAGAGGCTTGCACAAAGTGCTACCTCCAAGTAAAATTAAGTTAGATGGACCTGTAATCAAGTTATTAATAAATTATATATACAGGAACTGATATTGCATATTTGTTTATGTAACGGTTTGGGACCAAAAAGATTATCATAAAACTGGACCCAATAATTAATTAATACTTACGTATATACATTTATATATACAATTGAAATAATGTTATCAATGCCACTGAAGTCATAATACTATGGAGTTAACATGGCTAATCTATACCAAGAGGTTATTGTAAGTTTGAATATATAAGGGACGATCTCCCGGAACCAATGTTCCAATTATAACTTGAATCTAGATCGTATTGATACCATATAATTTTCTATTTTTTAATCAAATGCACCCAAGTACGACGGGTCACTACTCACTAGTATATGTACATTTTATTATTACTTCAGTATACCGTCTACCTATAATGATTTACGTAAATTGAATGGGGATGTTAGTGCTTTCATTAATAAAGTGCTGACCAGTAATTGTATTACTAGTCAATAAAGCCCTATTCGCCCTTTGAACTAATAATAAAAAAAAATAATAAATTAATGTATTGTTCGTAAATAACTACAATACCGGTTGTTTAATAACAGTGTTATTTTTAATTTATAAGCGTATGTGCTTAATATTTTGATATAGGTATACGACTTATGAAGAGCTGAGATGGCCCAGGGGTTAGAATGCGTGCATCTTAACCGATTATTTCGGGTTCAAACCCACGCAAGCACTACATATATGTGCTTAATTTATGTTTATAATTCATCTCGTGCTCGGCGGTGAAGGAAAACATCGTGAGGAAACCCGCATGTATCTAATTTCATCGAAACTGTGCCACATGTGCATTCCACCAACCCGCATTGGAACTGCGTGGTTGAATATGTTTCAAACCCTCTCCCTATTGGGAGAGGAGGCCTTAGCCCAGCACTGGGAAAAATACAGGCTGTTACTTTATTTTACTTTATACGACCTATGATTGTCTATAAAGAAACTCATAGTACGTTTTTTTTTTAATATTTTAAATTTATAACAATAAATAAATAAAATAGAAGTTATCAAATTCTAATTTATAATTAAAATACCTACAATAAAATGATTGAATAGTTAATAGTATTTTTATAATTTGTTTAAGGCTATTAATTCGGTAACAACTAAAGGTTAAGTTTTACATACAAGTTATATGTCATCTATATAAATGGAGCATAACAAATCTCATGTATGGGAAGACTTAGATCTTGTCGCTTAAGTGGTTCTTAGAGGGTTATGAAAAGTAAGACACAAAGCGTTACCAACTTTTCTATGTTGATTATCTACCATTTTTTTTTAAATATTTCGATCTTTTAAACACACTGCGACTTGTAATATATAATTTAAAAAATATATTTAAATTAAGATATACCCAGTAATTATTAATAAATGATATGAAAAAGTTAGCTTTGCTCAGTAATTAGCGAACCCGCTCGATATTATAAATTCATATAACTATGTAAGTATATGTAAAATACCAGGTATTCGTATCTCATTTGCGTATTGTTGTTCGTCCTTGAAGCTAAGCGCATGCAAAATAACGTGCACTATCAACGTGCGTCGACCTTCCACAACCTCGTGTTGATGCATGCCGCTACGGATTAAGCATCGAATACCGGCGCGACCAATCACTAGACGACAGTGATGTAGCGTCAACTCTTGGAGTTCGGCCACACCTGAGCAGTCAAGCGAAAGGACGATATAGGTATATATACAGGTATACATCGCAGGTACAAGACTTGCATCTTAACCGAGTTTCGCCTTCAAATTTTGTTCAAGTAAAATTTTATGTTCCAAAAGTTTTTCTTTTTTTGTTTATGTTATGTTTTGTGGTGAACAGTTGGAAAATATTCTGAAAAATATACATTTAATTCAGACCACAATATTTCAAAAGTTTTGGTAAAATAAATTAAATTTAGAACGAATATTGTATATATTAATACCTACAACCTAATTCAGTTAAACTGTGTTACTAACAAAACATCGACTGACATTTGCATAAAAATATATAAGTATATGTACTTATATATTCTGTACTTATTCATTATGTACCAATGTAGGTATGCATCGGTACATTTTTTTTTATGGAATAGGTGGCAAACGCGCAGGAGGCTCACCTGATGGAAAGTGACTACCACCGCCCATGGACATCTGCAACACATGATGAACAAATAGATAATTCTATAAATTTCGTAATCTAGGTATAAAAAAAAGAATGAATGTCGAACATTATAATATATACTGGCCCAATATTTTATATAATATGGTGCTCGTAAGTGCTCAACACCGTTCATAGACAGTAGTGTTATAAGATATAATAACCATTCTCTATATCGCCAAGGCACCACAACCTTGACAACTAAGATGCTATGTCCCTTGTGCCTGTAGTTACACTGGCTCTCGGCCAACCGGAACACACTGACTATTTCTTGCATGCTTATCCTTAAATTGCAATCATGTCTTTATTATGCCCGTGTAACAACGGGTCGGGTCGCTAGTAGTTTAAATATATATGCTATTGTTTATTCCATATACATATTAGTAAAATCCATGACGCTTCAGATAAGTTTGAGCGTACGTCTCGAGCACGTGACAGACGTCAAACACTTCTCGTTTACAGGAAGTATATCCTCTGTATTTGTACTGACTAATTCAGCATGTCCTGTTACAATGAAATACAACGTGACAAATTAATTGTAAGGATTAATTTACAAATAATTATATGTGTACCCTTTAATGATACTGTCGATTGTTTTAGCGTAAACAGTGGAAAATATGTGGCTAAATATTATGAGATTTTTTCGAGTTAATTATATTTATTGCAACGAAGTGTTTTTACTGTAGAGTCAACTGGCAGATACCGCCATGTAAGAAAATATTGTTACGTCAGGTTTGTTGTTGTGTTATTTCACACGCGATTTTTAATGATGATTTTGCTATTGTCATTTACTTATTCACAAACGTTGTAAACCTCCTTCCAGTCGGTATTACACCTTTGATTATGACCTAAAAATAGCTAATATACAAATCTTGGTCAAATAGTGGCACTAAACAGAAATATAGAATACTTATTTTTTTTCCCCGTAGGTAGAAATTCCAATTATCCGAGTGTAAAATTAAAAATATTTAACAAATTAAAGATATACAAATGTAATAAGTTATTACTCTAAGGAAAAAGAAAATGACTTAGTACTAAAAAAATAATAAAATAATATAATTAAATTCTTGACAAGAAAATTGTTCATGAAATGTATTTTTTTCATTATTGTATTAACTTAACGTGGGCATATATCTACTGCACTAAAATCCAAGTATCAGTAGTTCGCAATTAACTATACAAGGTATTTTTGTAATTGCAAAGAAATTCTATAATGTCCTAAGTTTCCATGAGCTATCAGTATAAAATTAATATTCTTGCTATTATGATAAATTACAATCGAATGAATTATGTAACGCTAGTTAGTTGTACAATGGAATTCTTCATGTAACCGAGGAAGTATCGCAGACGATCAATTAACTATGAGACAGTAAGTCGGCAGTCACGTTTGATACCATGTTACGCTTACAACGTGCCCCCTTTATGTGACTGTTATACTCCTGAACGCGAGTCGAGCGATTGTTATTGAAGGTAACACAAAATGCACGTTGAGACGATGAATCAGCATCGCACAAAAGACCAACGCTGCCGTTCGATCGTCAAACATATCTATATATAGACTATATAAGTATGTATGTACTTAGTTCTGTAAAGTTAATTAGCCAATATATTATTTTATGATGTATTTATTTAATACTATGCAATATATACACTAATAAGTTTCAAATTCATAAGTTATAACTGGCCATATTCACATAATTACTTTAATTGTGTAACTATGGCAACGGAAAAATAAAGAAGAGGAGACTTGACATTTTTTGTTGAATATTTTTTATATTGATTTGTGAATAATAAAATTTTAATAACAAAAATAATCTACTTTACTTGGAGATAATCTTAGATCCTTTTAGTTCCTTGTAGTTCAAATGTAAATATGGCTAATCTTATTTTACTATCTTCCGCCGGCAGTTACAATCACGTGTGAGATGGAATATTTCAAGATCGGGTGACTTGGTAAGGTAAAGTATAACAAATAAATAAGTAAACAAAACTGACATTCGCATTAATGATTGGATGTTAGGTAATGTTGACGTTAGCCGTCTGTCGTATCTTCTGAAGGATTATTTCATTCTGGAATATTAAATTTGATATCTTATAAGGACTATCATGATTTAATAATAATCATGTTTAATTAATAAAGATGAAAATATAGACACGACATATGCAAAAGGGGCGTTATTGTTGACAGCGCTCTATTTTTTGATGATTGATTGTGCATTGATTGACAGTAGATGTTTATTACGGAGCGCGGGAAAGAGGGGTGAATGGGTGGATCTTTTTTGCTAGGAATACAAATCGTACACAAATGATATTTTCACTTGGTTATTGGTAGTAACCCTGCACTCATCATATACTCTAAGCTGTAATACTTAGTACTGTTGTTTCGATTTGAAAGAGTCAGTTTAACAGGCACAAAGGACACAACATTTTATTTCCCGAGGTTGATGGTGCAAGAAATGTTACTATACTATTAGGGCTAAAAAAAGGTAGCAAGGTTTAATTCATATTAATTAGTTTAGTGATTGCAACTGTATCTCATCTTTAGGGATCATTTAATTTTTCAGTTTGACTAAATATCTATTGTTACTAATGGGTAAAAATTACTTGTTTTAAGAAGGAAGAGGGCTCGGAGTCTATGGATATAGATATCGCAATATCTGACACGTGCTTGCTTCGGCGCAACGTTTTCCATAACAAAGAGCGAGCACACAATTATAAACAAATTTAGCACATGAAAAATCTATGGTAAGATACCGGAGGTTAACGCGACCTTCGGTTAAAAAGCACGTGTTTTACTCAGTAGACCGTCTCGGCTCTCGTTTTCTCAACTATAGTTGAAAAACTCAACATTTAAATTTAGCCCAGCGAACTAGTCCTTGAACTCCATTTCACTGTTGACTTTGTTACACGACCTATATTTAAATTTGTAATAACGTTTTTGAACTAAGTTATGGTCACGTGCAGGAGCAGAAAGTTTCTTGCACGCTTTTCGGCCATAGCTAGTAATAATAACCTAAAGTCACCTGACAAAATTACCGTCACAAGATAAAAACCTAAACATTTTTTTTTTATTTAAATACCAAATGATTGCATTATATGTGACTTTTGAGTTTTCCATTAAATAGGCACTTAGGTATAACTTTACTCTTTATTATAGATCAACTTACTCGATTTCTTGGCAGGTATATATGTGTAGGTACATATTTAATTTTATTTTATTTGCATATTATTATATTCATTTTGACATTATTACATGAACATGTAAATACAGAGCTACATTACAATGTGAGTTTAAATTTTCTAAAAGGTAAAATTGTGTATTTTTCCGCAGTCACGTTACGTTGCGTTACGTTAAATGAACGTGCCCCGAGCGTCGAAGCTGACATGCTTTTGTTGATTGGCTTTGCGAAAGTGGAGAACAGACCACGTGTATCAGAAATTGTATGAAGTATTGTTGGTCTAGGGGCTAGTTAAAAGGGTAATTAGGCTCAAATTTAGGGTCAAACGAATGACAAGTTTTGGATTTTATGTCAAGAATATTCTCAGAAGTTGCTTGGATGTTAGCGTTGTCTGCACTCCCATGCTTCGGAAGCATATCAAGCAAGTTAGTGTGGCGTCCGAACTCTACCCAGGCGTGACAGATTGTGTTTCCAAAGGCTTATTGGCGAATTACCACGGAGAATGCACCAGTGTTTGGTTATACACTTATGCTGTGTAACAAATCCTGCGATGTTTGAGAGTCTCGTTTGAACGCCATTTGTAGACGTATTTTCAAGAGGATACTTTAAATACTGTTTTAAAGAATATTTTTTAATATCTTATAGAGAAGTAGACGTTCTTCTGTAAACTCTGACATTGTTAAAATGTTGATCATATCTTGGACATAATGCTTCGCGAAACAATACACTTATTGGAGTTATGCCCCTTATGTTTACAACTTTTACTTATAAACTAATCGTATCTTTTCTTTCGTATAGTAATCGTCTTGTACTTAAAATTAAAATTACTCATCTATTCATTTAAAAAAATAAGGTTTAATTTTATATAATATTTCAGGATTTTCACAAGTGTTCATTTTAAGTAATATTTAGTATTTTAGGTTTTTTTATTTGATGTAAGATCAAACAAGACAGCTATTTTTTTTAAATAACTTTCTGTCCTAATTAGATAGATAGATATGATTTCAAATAAATTAATATATTTCGCATAGGTAATTTATAAAAATAACCGATATAAGAAATTGTTGATGCCTACATACAAAATAGTGCATATATACAAAATTAAATTTATCAATAATTAAGATAAAACGAAAAAAACGTTCGTGTTATGATTTCTTTCATTGGTGACCGACGTGCCAGCATAAACGTGAGGCTGTAATTGTGGGCCCGGTGATCACACGGATAGCACCGTGACAAAATTAAAACGTGCTGCGTAAATGCATGCTAGGTATAACTCTTGACTATAAATATTAGTCAGATCATTAAAAGGTTTAGTCTTTATAATAGTTTATATGAGATTATTAACAAATTTTGAGATTTGGAGCGTTTTTTATCGAGGAAATAAAACTTGCCAGTGATATGTTTTTTTTTATTTCTTACATTATAGAGGTTATAATAAATAAGTTTGAGTATACAGTTCAAAAATAATGAGCGTGACCTGCATGCATAAATAATAAAATTATTGTATATGTCGGAGCATGAGATAATTAAAGAGGTTTGATTCTGACCAGTGAGAATCATGTTAGAAAAACAAGAAATGTCAGCTGGCAAAAAAGAAGAATAACGGATGGGGGCTTATAAAGAAGATTGTAACAAACCAATATACGAATCCAGCTATAGTTTTGTTGTATTATTCCCTGAATGTATGTCGAAAATGATGACCCTTAACCAAACAATATTGCCGGCTCTCCGTTATATATATTCATTCATAGTAAATCTAAAGTTCGAATAGGATTAAAGATTTAATTTTTTTTAATAATAATCAAGTAACGAACGTTTTAATTTTTTTTATAACGTTTCAATTATTTATTTTAACTAAATTAGTGCAGTTTGTATCATTAAATTTCAATTACAAATTATGCGTAGCCATTACAACTTAGCCACGTGACAACTCATTAATTTCCAAGCTGATAATGATTTATCATTTGCAAATGTTAAGTTCAATTAAGTGATTAACAGTAATACCTATTGCAATGTCAATACACTTGAACGATGAACCATTTATCCAATTAAATATACAAATAGTACGTTTGTGGGAATTATGTTCTATGTTGTCGTTCTTAAAAAATAAAACAAATATAAAAAAGAATGTTTCCATCCATTTTAATGACTACGTTTTTGAAAAAAGAAGAAGTCGTTTTAATTTTATGTTATCTATATTATATATGCATTATCTGTAAGCTTTTGCTAGTGATGTAGATGCGATTAAAATAATCGCCTAAATCAAAACAGACGAATAAACAATACAATTCTCGAATTTATTATTTTATCAGTATATAATTTCCTTCTTTTCTTCTAGTGTGTCGGTTGCAACGATTTTTATACAAATATGCTACATAATTCAACGCAAAGATTAAATTGGTCTATCTTAATAATCAACAAATTAAGCGTCGCGTTATATGCACATGTTCTCGTACGTTTGATGCGTCACATTTTATTACGTAAGGTAAGAACAAACATCGCGCACGTTTACATACACGAACTTTACAATTCCTCGCCGTGTTTATACGGATATGTTTTAATATATACATTTATTATTATGGAATCATTTATTAAGAACAAATTAGAATAGCGCAGTTTCTTTAACCGGATCTTCTCCTTTGGTAAAATAAGTGGTATTTTTTACAATCAATAAACAAATAATGTTTGATGTAACCTAATTATATTTTATAGTTTTTGTTTACTTGTATTTAAATTTATTTTAGATTTTTTTTTGTATTGAATAATTTATATAATGTTATTTCAGTAGTTCGGGATGGCCAAAATAATATTATCGTTTTTACAATGATGCTTCAATGTCTCTATCTTTTTCTAGAATGCCCCACGCTATAGTCCAATTGTTTTATAATGACAGCTCAATCATATTTAAAATAAGAAATAGTGTTATATGCTAGTATTAAATGCCATGCCATATAAAATAATATTAATTACAGTTTTACAAATTATTGGTCAATTAATTACAATAATAATTGTATATAATAAAGTAAATTCAATAGCTCCTGCTATATTAATAATGTGATATAAATGATGATATAGAATTAAATGTCATCAAACCGTATTGAAGGCTAAGGTTACTCTCGTAACAATACGGATATATATGTCTCAGGTAACGTGCTAGTAACTAAAGCGTCATAGCACGCGGTATTTACTATTTTAGTGTAATAGGTATCATAGTCACTACTACTATTGTAATTTTTTTGGATCTTGTATTTTGATTCATATGCTATTCCGGTATAGCGGAAATACAATTTTTTTATTTATTATCTAGTTTTTTGGTAACAAGTTTTCTGCGGATATATTTTTTTAAAACTTTGACGCTTTTACCGTTTTACATGCATTAATCATTTTAACAGTTTCTCAAATTATATAATAAAATTTAGTGTAATGTGACATATGGCAGTCATTTTAAAGGGAGACTAGTTAATAAACACAGCTACACTCTGTTCGTCTTTTTGTTAAGTAACGCCTGTGTGTACAAAAATAACTAATACCCCTATTTCTCCAGCATTAGGTAGAAGTTCTAGGTAAAGCATAAATTATATTCATGCGTAGATCATATTTTTTTTATCTATTGGTTGGCTGACGAGCATATGGGTCACCAGATGGTAAGTTGTTATCACCGCCCATAGACAATGCAACTGTAAGAAACATTAACCATCCCTTTCATCGGATATGCCTTGTGCCTGTAGTTACACTGGCTCACTCACTCTTCAAACCGGAACACAACAATACCAAATAATATTGTTTGGGGGTAGAATATCTGATGAGTGGATGGTATTTACCCAGACGGGCTTGCACAAAGCTATACCACCAAGTGTCATCATGATAAACTGAATATTCGCGGTATTACGATATGTGAAGCCAAATCTTCGTGCTGTCTCTGTCCGTTCGCTCACACTTCGCTCTGCTATGCAATGTTGTGCATTTGTGGGTTTTATCGCATTGGGTAATATCACGTGTCAACAACAATAACAAAAAGCCTAGTAAGTACGGTACGTATAATATAATATATGTATTACGATAGAACGATCTAGTTACAAACCTCATTAGTCTCTTCATTGTTCTTTATTATATACATATTGTTCTTCGTCATTAGAAACCTATAAAAGAATAAAAAGTTTAAATTCATTAATGATTGAAATTGAATAATAACATTCTATTAGTAGTCAATGACTTATTCAGTCTTTTCGTTAAAATAATTTATATGATTATTATTGCAGACTATTCAAAATTATTGAAGGAACATTTCTTTTTATAAAAAAGGTAATTTTTCTTTCATCAACTGAAGATATTTTATATAATTGTCGAATTCAGATATACTTTTTCAATTGTTTATTACAACACTTATGTTACTTATGTTGTATTTTACGTGCTCGGGAGATATTTACGTAAGGTAACACAGCATAAAGCCTCCATGACGGATAAGGAAATCAATCAATTCAGTGACTATGTTGAAGTCACGTTGGTGTCACGGGGGCGCCGCCGCATGATGCGACTCGGAATGCGCAATTTAAAAAACCGCGTGAAAAATGGATCTGTTATCATATTATTTTGCTGTTTTCAGGGATGACAGGATTTATTTATTTTATCATAGAATCACGAACAGAAATAACGAAACAAATATTTTTATTTCTAAATTTTGAATATAGTTTAAAAAACTATCTGATATTATCACCAATTCTACCATGAGAATACATATAATATTTATGATATACAACCGATTCGTTTTAAATTATTTATAACTTCGCCATGATTATCAAATTAATGTATATACTGAGGAAACGATATTGAACAGTTTTAATACATCCCATGTGGATCGACCACATGGGATGTATTAAAACTGTTCAATATCGGAACAGCAAAAACATACTGTAACTGACTTTGTAACTCACTATTGAAGTCTTGAAAATGACATGTTTATGTTAAATCGTATCTGCGATGAGTTTCGTTCTCATAGAAACTACAGACGTTTGATATATTAAAATGTATTTAATATTTTAGGGTACCTACAATGTAATATTTTACTTTATTAAATTTTATATAAAATGTATCAATGTACGTTCTTTGTTATTTATTTATAATCACGTGGACTACCATACTATACATAGTTAATGTCCACGTGATATCCTCGCATCACCAATATTCCAAATTATTTCACCTGAATTACATGACATATAATATAAATATTTTTATTTGAAGCTGTTTATTTTAGATCACAAATTACTGGTGGTTTTTTTGCCACATAAATCCATTTAATTGTTTTTATTAAATGTTTAAAATTGTGTATTATAAAATAAATAAAAGAAATAATTATCTAGTATGTAAAATATAGTCTTTTATTCATTTACACAAATATATTCAAACACTTTGTATTATTAAAACAACGAATTAAATGCTTAAAAAATAGTTTATATTATTATCTTGATACTAATAAAAACTAATTAGGTACCTCGAATTCATGATAAATATTTCCTCTTATCTTTTTACTTGAACATTTGTAATTTATTTCTATTTTATTTTAATTTACTATATTTATTTAATTATATTCAACATTATAAATTACATGATGATCATCATTGTTGACGCATGTAGGTTGCCAACCATACGTCATGGAAATATGATTCGGAAATGCACATGGCCGGCCACGCCTCACGTTGTTAAAGACATCGGGGATATATTATTATTTTATGTATCGTCATTTTCGTCATGAACTACGTACATCGAACCAATGTAAAATTAAGTGATACTAAAAATAAATTATATTTGGCATGTTCGATCTATCAAAACGCTACGTGTAGCCAACCCTAAGTCACGTTGCTGCCACGATTCGGATGTGCACATGGCTGACCATGCCTCACGTTGTCACACTGACACTGCCGATATTTTATAGCATTTTTACTGTTGACACGGTTTAGCTGCTTGATATTTAAACGACGAATAGAAACAAAACAATTTATTTATAAGCACCGCATACACTAAGGTCGGTTCTATGTTCGGTCAAATGTTTTTCAAATTAAGAATACAATAGTTAAACATATAAACAAAATGAAAACTGAAATGATGAAAAATTTTAATAACAAAAGCCGTGAACTTGGTATTTATTAAAGTATCTGTAAATACTTAATAAAAAACACGTTTAATTAAATTAATGATCTTATTCCTGTAATACACAGTCATTAATATTAATATTATTTTCTTAATCGTAAGCATTATGTGCCGACTTCAAAGTATTTTATAATCGTTTTATTTATTTTTTTAAAGTCGTTTGTTTTCATTTTGTTATTGACATTTAGCCAATTACCATAATTGAGTTTGAATCTACCCTTATTACTTTAAAACCGTATACGCAGATGTTTTGCACTTCCAAAGGCCTTGATGCCACAATGTCTTGAATAATTTATATTAAATGAATTGACACGGTGCATTATTCAACTGAATACTTTATAACAGATTCGTTTTACCCTACAAAGATTTTTGGGTTAAATTATATATGCTATAAAACATGCAACGTCGTACATCTTTGGCTCAAAGACCACACCTACACGGCGAAGTGAAGCGTATATCCGTCGGAATTGTATCTCGCTCGGTAACACGGGGGTGGCTTTACAAATAAAATCAAGGTCATCCATTTCTCATTAATACACGTGTATGTAAAATACGATGTATCCCATCTTTAAATATAAATATTTTATTTGTATGCAGTTTTCATCTTTTACTACACTTCCTTAGAGTGACGTCACTGTTGCAGATTTTTTATAGTCATTGGACAAGCGTCAACTCTAATGGAATGTACGTGTTATTAGGCAGATAACTAATACACAAATTTCAATGGAGTCCATGCAAAGAGACATCTAAATCAAAATGAAAGTTAGTTTTTTTTAAATCTAAAAACAGTTTTCAGACGACTCATTTTTAAAATTGGAAAAGATTTTTTTTATAACAGATTCATTATTATATACCATAAGTTTTAAGTTGGCTAAGGAGATTCATTCCGAAATCTGTCTGTTTTACTTGATAATCCATAATTGCCCGGACTAAATCTATAAATTATTCAAAGATTTGGCGGTATTCATGCTCGTAGGCATGCGCAGAAGTGAACGTCGACCGACCATGACATCTTACTGATGCGTTTATAGCGTCATCTAATTACGGTGTGATTAACATAATCATTAATAACACCATTCATAATGGATGCTTATTTTTATACTTGTATCATTCAAATACAGTTTTTTTCTATGAATAATACAATGATACTTTTTTAAATTATTTATTTAAAAAACAATTTTGACAAAAACAAAAACAATTTTGAAGTAAAACGAAAACAGTTTCACTTTTTATTGTTTTATGCAATAATTAACATGTAATTTATTTTATAATAGGTAATATATTTATTATCCATGAAAACAATTTATTAATTAATTTGAAAAATAACCATTCAAGCTATACATAGTTAAAGAAAAATTCCCATCAGTTCGGAAACGAGCCCCATAAAAACCGATGGAAGGAACTTACTTTTGTTTGTTATTGCTTACAATTATCAACGTCCGTAAATAGTCAATATGCGATGTTCGTAATCTAGGTAGGTATGCTATAATTTGTAAATTGTATAAAAACCTTTGTATGCAAATAATTGTTTAAAATTAGCAATTTTTATGACATTAGGGAATCTGTAGCATGAACCAAAATAAAGAACGATGAGCACTCTTGGTAGTTATATAGGTATTTTTTGGTAGCATATTATATGCTTGTTACTACATAATTCACGTTCCCATGGAAACGTCGCGCGTCACGCGCCAGCCGGTTCAATAAAATTGATGTCTTCTCGGAAATGACTAATCTATTTAATTCAAACGAAAATAAATAAATTCCAATTTTGAACTTTTACGTTTCCATAGTTAAGGGAAGTGATAATGTAATAATATCTCTAGGTTTATAGTAAACCTACCATAAATGTATATTCCTTAAGTAGGTCGCGCGGCTCGCTGCATCGAGCACGTGTATAAGGCCCCTGACACTAATTCGTCGCTTACAATTTCGTCGAGTCAACTAGGGTACAAATCGTAGTGATTCACCTGTAGTTGGCCTATTAGGTAAGCAATAACCAATAAAATGTAATGGTCATCTGTTTTTTAACTAACTTACATCAAGCTGATTAAATGCGGGCTGGTAGATTCAAATGTGGCGGAAATTCATTGAATATAGACTTATGTAGGTTTCCTTATGATGTTTTCCATTACTTATTTCACAGAAATGAATGCGTTTGACCTTTAAAATTTCGCGACCGCAAATTTCGATCATGATTCTCGAGTGTCGCTGAAATTTGGGGCCGTTCTTTTTATCGGATTCTAAATTAATTTAGAATCAATAATTAAGAAAATAATTATTTATATTTCTTAGTGGAATATTTGTGATTATGGAAACAGATTAACGCTAAGAAAGAACAATACTGTGACAGAATCAAGAGGTGGTCTATTCAAATTATGGTGAAGATTATATATATTCACATGTCACATGTAATCATCAAACAAAACATTGCCTATCCGTTTACATCACGTTGCACCGCCGTTTCCGCGTTGCGTGACGCGTAATGTTGTTATCGTAAATACAAGTACAGCGATCACGTTAAAATCGTAAACAAAACTTCAATATATTCGAAGACTTCTTCAAATGAAGTTGCTTTATATTGACATAAGGAAAATCGTCACGGATTAATTTCTTAAAAAAAATCTTGTATTCTATACATTTTTCATTTATCATTTCACACATCAAATGACACTAATAATAACAGATGTTCCTAATGTCATGAAACTTAATGTACTTTTTTTTTAATGGCTTTTGAGATTTGATGAGAGAACGGTGCAATTGAGATTGCAGGCTTAAATTAATTTTAAGGGCGCAATAGCAATGAACTCTCTGTTAACCCATAACCTAAAACTTAATGTAATAAATAATTTAAGGCCTGCCCTTTGAATAATGACATTGACAGCTAGAGTCATCATTCACACTGTAGTGTGCTGTTATTCATTGCGGAACGTAACCAGATATTTATGTTTAAAATATCTAGGTTTATTTTGGACGAGAATTTGATTCAAGTGCAACTTAAAAAAATAAATCTTTCTTAACATTAAGTAAAGTTCATGTTTTTTCTATCACACGTTAATTACACCAGATCGACAATAAGAGAGATACATATTTGTTAATACAAATATTATCTACGATTATTGTCTTGATTTATTTATTTATTTATGAAGGCAAACACAACAGGTTACAATCACATAGAGAATATTTCTTAAACATTAATAGTATCGAACAGATTATAACCCTAAGGGTGCATGCACAACATGACGGGATTGCCAATTACCTATTACAGTTATCAAATTCTAATTTAGGGGATAACTATGTATTAGTACTAAACAATAACAACAGTAGGTATATCAAGAACATAATAAAATTAAATTACATGGACTAAACAAAAAAGACAAAAATAAAATATTAAAATTGATATTCAATGAAGTAACACGAATTAAATTTACAAGAATAAAATAAATAAATGGTATAATAAACAATGTTGGTTTGAATTTACAAAAAAGACAAAAGAAATATACTTAATCGTTAATAATTACATTTTTTTAAATTTACAAATTGCATTTTTAAAATAGAATTTTTTTTACAATTTTTACAAAGGTCATTTGATTTGTATTAAAAATATCATTTTCATGATTATTATTTTTAGTTATTTCATTATAAAGGCGGCACATTCTGATAACTGGATTATAAAAAGAGGTATTGTTTTTAATTTGTTAAAAACTTGTAAAGAATATGTTTTTGGCTTGCGGCAGTTGTATCTCGTATTAATATTTATGTAAATCACACTGTCTCTGTAATCTACATCCCGGGTAATCCACAATAAAGGCAAGACTACTTTATTGCATAAGTCGGAGTATTTAACAATATCTTGTGATGTATGTCGAGGCCGCTTTGGCCACGTGCAGCTAGTGACGTTTGAGACAAGTCATCTTACTATAAATATAATATTATTTAGACTACATAAAACCACTGCAGTCTCAATTTAATTTCAATTCAATACAGTTTCAAAAAGGATGGATAAAAATTAAATATAATATAATTTTCAATATTATTTTTGTAACCATAAATACTAAATCAGTTTATTAAATGAAAGAAAACTTACGAATAAATATAACAGCTAAAAATCTTATGTAAATAAAGCTATATCTACTAAATTTACATTAGAATGAATAATTAATTATCAAAGATTATATCATTAGAAGGAGCCTGTAATTATGCGTTATTTGTTTATAATTAAGTTGATTTATAAATTTAATCGACGTCATTAGAAAAAAAAATGTCTCTTAAAAGGAATAATAAATAACCAGATTTGCGTTTCAAGCTTATTGACAACGCTCGAGCTAATTAAAATAAATGACGCATCAAAATAAAACACTAAACAACAAAATATTCCTACGAAAAGCTCAGATATACATATTAAAACAACAACAACAGCCTGTAAATTCCCACTGCTGGGCTAAAGGCCTCCTCTCCCTTTGAGGAGAAGGTATGGAACAAATTCCACCACGCTGTTCCAATGCGGGTAGGTAGAATACACATGTGGCAGATTTTTTATGAAATTTGTCACATGCAGGTTTCCTCACGATGTTTTCCTTCACCGCTGAGCACGAGATGAATAATAAAGACAAATTAAACACATGAATCAGCGGTGCTTGCCTGGGTTTGAACCCGCAATCATCGGTTAAGATGCACGTGTTCTAACCACTGGGCCATCTCGGCTCGATATACATATTATTTTGGGGAAATTAAATTATGGTCTTCGTTTACAATATTCGATATTCTTTATTGAAAATCGATCATTAGTTTTTTTTTTATTATATATTATATACGGTTTTATTTTATTCGTCTACTTCTGTACGGTATTAAAATTCAGTATATCCAATTCACGTGGACTTTTTCATTAGGGCTATTAAATGGACACGTGATTCGATAATTCCATATATTCTTCGAACACGATCTAGAGATTTGTTACAAATCCTTATTAAATATCTATTGACGTCAGTATAACTTAATTTTATTTATGATGTCTTTAAGAAAAAAACAATAACTTAAGTGACTAATTCGCGGGAGTTCACAATCTATGCTAAAATATTATAGGTATACATATATAGGTTGTATATCGCACAGTATAGTATCTAGCAATAATCTTCAATATATGTATTTCATATTTAATTACTTTCTATATACACATACCTACCTACATTTCATTACATAAAAATTAGAAACTTTACATAATTTCTTAAACTAGAATTTATTAATCTCCCACGTATACAGAAAAAAGGTACTCGTAGGTGTTCTATGGAAACTAAGACCAGATCAAAAAGAACTGTTGCTATTTTCGTGCTCCTTTTGGGCATATTAGAGCTAAGTTAATTAATTTATTCCAGGTAAAACTTTTGAGTCAGAGAAAAGGAAAATTAGGGTATATAATATAGATATACATAAAAATGAAACAATGGTTTACTGTTAGTTTTTAATCAAATAAAGTTGCGTGTCCCTCCCCTCCCTCTTACGAAATGTTAAGTTATGCTTACGGGAATAAGAAGATTTTAATTTCTTTTTCAGATGTATCTATCCCATGAATGTTAAAACTACAAGTGACACGTGTCGATTATATTGTGTATTTTAATAGTGATATGTCGTCATTTCAGAGGCCAATGACTTGATTACAAGCTATTTTTACTGTAACAGTCAATTTTTAATACATTTTCAGTTCGTTTAAATGAAATTAAAGTTTTAAAGTTAAATCGTATACTCATAACCATTAACTGCAGTCATTTTTCTATAATTGAATAAAAATTTCTCTGAAATTTATTATAATTAATTCAATAATATCTCCGTTAATGATATTATTCTACATTTACATAATAATGATTGACGTTTAGGAATTAATTGTATATAATTTACTTTTTAATTTATTTATATTTACTTGGTGGTAGGGCCTTGTGAAAGCCCGTCTGGGTAGGTACTACCCACTTATCAGTTATTCTACCGCCAAATAACAGTAATCAGTATTGTTGTGTTCCGGTTTGAAGGGTGAGTGAGCCAGTGCAACTACAGGCACAAGGGACATGACATCTTAGTTCCCAAGGTTGGTGGCACATTGACGATGTAAGGAATTGTAATATTTCTTACAGCATCATTATCTATGGGTGATGGTGATCACTTACTATCAGGTGGCACATATGCTCGTCCGCCAAACTATATCATATAAAAAATACTACACAAAATATTATATTCTGTATGACTAATATTTTATCAATAAATAAAAAAAGAATCCAAACAATTTGTAAAACACACATTTTGTAGAGGAGTGGTATTCTGTGAAAAGTCATTTCATATCTCACTGTATTGCTGATAAACGACTAGCGGTGATACGCCGTTTTGATGCATTACCTTCAAACGCCATCATTATCATAGTCATGTGTCAGGCAGGTGTCCTTTTCTGTATGCAAAACTTGATGGCCGGTAGTGCAACGTAAAAATTTAATAAACAAACTTTTCACTTTTTCATCAATAATATTAGTTAGGAATACGCATGTGACTTTGATATTTCATGATCATGTTTTGTGGTGAATTTCGAATTTGCTTTTATTGACGTATAATTCTGGCATGTATTATTTAGCAGTTATTCGAGTATAAAGTAGGTATTGAGTTATAACGCGTTACTTTTAAATAAAGCTAAGACGACATATCGACACGTGTTCCTAGTATTTTTCCACTATTTTTTTATCATTTATGATGTAAACACTTTTGTTATAAATATAAGAACATAATAATGTCTACTTAAATAAATGATTCGAATATATACTTAAATGATTACATTTAGATTGAAATACATATAATTAAAATTAGAATTGAATATAAATACAATTGATTTTAGTAATTAAAATCAGGTTATATGCAGCAGAAAATTAAAGAATAATATAAAACAACAAAATCAATAAATTATACAGTCTGGTAATAAGTAATTTAATAATATATCCGCCTGCACATTCACTCTCTTTTAAAAACAAGGAGCAGAGCAGTTACAGGGTGATATTTATTACAAATTGTATCTAAGTCAATTGTTTTGTTTATGCTTAATTGAGGAAATCAGACTTTCACATTTAATATCTTAATATCGGATTGTTTTTAACAAGTAATATAGACTTATAGAAACCGTAATAAACAAATTAAATAATTCACGTGTTGACGATCGTCTCTTCCAGTGAATAATTACGCTCAATATAATTTATTCACGTGTTAACTTAATTCAGTAGATAACGCAGCACGTGGCTGAACCAAAATAGATTATACGATCAGGCGCCAATCTTATCATTATGCGTAGGCCTCGTGCAAACAATATTAAGAACCACTTTGGATATTGGACATCCAAATGTATTACGATTATTCTTTTCATCTTTCATTATCTATCACTTATCATTTCATTGAATTGAAAAAGTACTCATTGAATACAGTGTTTATATTTTTTTTAAGATTTCTAGGTATTTGTGTGTTCTTTTATGTGAAACATTGACGCGACTTAACGGGAATATCGATTGATGTCTTGACGGCACATGTCATGTGCATTTTTTTTTGTGTATAATTTTATCTCGTGTGTGTTAACTAACTATAAACCGCGTTGCCATATCTTTACTAACACATATAAACGATCGTAGACAGAAATATAGTAACTATTTAATGCTTACCAAAAACAAAAATAAAATCAAATAACGATCAATTTCTACATTACAATATACATTTAATATACTAAGTAGTCACGAACACATTACTTCTTATATCTAAATTATTACTGATGTCCTAAATATGTAAAATTACTTAAATAAAGGTCATATATTAAAATGGTAAAAACCTCAACTTATGCTAATTGAGTTGGATACATACAAAAATATATACAACCATTTAAAAATTGTATACATATGAGTAGAACTTTGAATGAAATGTTGGATAAGTAAGTTGCTTTATTTTTTCCGTTTGGAAGAGACGAGAAAATTAGCCGCCTAACCTGTAATATAAACATTAGCACTAGTTAATCAGTAGTTTTTTCAAGGACATACTTGTACCATTTTTGTTTTCTTTCCCAAAACTATAATTATGAAAACTATGGTCATAATTAACTGTGCGCGCAGTTTCGGTGCGTGCGAAACCGTGACAGCAGCAAAGTGTCATCATTGATGGAAAATCGAAAAAAGATTTATTAGAATGTCAAAGACTAGACTCATATTTCGAATATCATCATCTGATAACGAGTTGACGCCTAAACCCTCGTGATATATAAATAGGAAAGTAACATTGTCTGCTTGTTACTCCGACCAAACCACTGTACTGAATTTGAAGATAGCTGGTAGCAAGCTCATAGGCTTCTTATTTATACAATAATCTAACCAAACCCTAAAACCCTAGCGCAGCCGTGGGTATCAACTAGTGTAGAATCAATTTGCAACTAATGCCGTGACTGCATTCCGTTTTACTTACATTGTCTAACACACTAAATGTAATTCTAATTAACACATTATAAGAACATACGATAACTTAAGGTCGGGTAGATGTTTTGCAAGGTGACAAATAGTTCTGCTGCTTAATAGGTTTTAACATGTTAAGCATAATGGCATCCTAAATAGGTCGTGTATGTAGAAAACAATTTAAATAAGGAATATTATTACTGACGCATATCAAAATGTTTTATTATATACTTAAATGTAGATATATTACATACATCGATAGTTAGAAAAGAGATAGTCAATAAAATGTTCGTATTATTTCTATTCCATAAAATTGTTCAAAAAAGAAAACAGTAGTATTCTGTAGCTATTAACTCGAAGGTAACCTCAAAACTGTGAGAAAGTGATAAGCGCTATTGAATTAAACAAGTATAATAACAATATATTTGAACATTGTGTATTGTTCTTACATTATTTTTATTTTACAATTTGTAATGACTTAGATCTGGACATGCAACTAGGCCAGCTTAAGCATCTGAGGAAAAGTGACACTCCCAATTATGAAGTATTTGGTGTATTAGAAGATGTTTCACACTTGGCAAATGTCCATCACAGCTTGAGAGGATCACTAAAATATGGACTTAATTTAAATTCGTTTAATATTTGTGTTTTTAATTCTACTCTTAGTAAGCCTTTCCAGTATTTCAGCAATTAAATTATATGAATTTGTTAGTAATTCTCTCATACTGATTTAGTCTTATACTTTTTTGATTGAATTTTGCGTATGATGAGGCCGACATATAGGCTGCCTATAAAGGTCTCTTGAAATAAAAGAAAAATAAAAGAAAATAATGGTGATATTTAATAACGAAGTATTTTTCGCTGCTTACAATAGAAAAAAAATGTTATCATACCCATTACCAACCATTTCGTTTCTTTCTATCTATTTTAAATAAATACAGCTCAATATTCAAAATCATATTTTATTAATGTCTTTATTCACACTGAATTTTCAAATCGAGTCAAACGTGACACATTTTATATTATTCCATATATTTGCTGTTTAAATAAATAAATATATTAAATACGATATGAGGTCTTACTGTATAGCACCGTCATAAGCCAGAGACCGAGATTCAAGATACGTAAAATTGATGCATCGAATTGTGTCACGTTTTCGAACACGTTCGAATTTGTTGCCTATTATTAAAATGTATGTGTATTATGAATATTTTATCAGTATTTTATATTCATTATAGAAAATTCCATTCTTTTGTATTATCACTTTATAAATAAAATATATACGATATGTAAATAAATAAGGAACAACCCGTGAATGTCTGAGTTGAGAGATAAGGTTAATCAGGTAAGTAACTACGCACGTTTAACTTTGTGATCATATATTATAGATCCGAACGGCTCAGTGGTTAGAAAGCATGCTTCTTGACCGATGATTGCAGTTCCAACCCCGGCGAGAAGCACTGATTTTTATGTATTTGATTTTTGTTTGTCATCTCGTGCTTGTCGTTGAAAGAAAACAATGCGTGGAAACCAGCATGTGTTTAAATTGTATAAAATTATTCAAAGCGTATTGGAGCAACAAGATGGATTTGTTCAAAATATTCTCTTCAAAGGAAGATTGTATCGTTCCTATTATCTTCATACTAATCGCTTAAGAAATTCCAATTTTGATGAGTAACAACTATTGACGAGTCTCGGCGGTAAGACCTACACTTACGTCTTAATAGACTTTCTACTCGAGAGTTATTCTTTAGAGTGTAGGTTGTGCGTAAAGCGCATACATTTCATTGCCTTATAAGTATCTCTTTAATAATATATTTTTTTTTATTATATTATTTCATTTCTATAATAATGTACTATTTTAGTAGACATTACGATGTTTCACAGCTTTTTTCATCAGTTATATTTTAGATAGGATCATGGATGGAATTTTTTTTATGTTACAAACTTCGCTAATAGCAATGCGTTTTGCAAATAATTTGCAACGTTGATCATATAGCATCAAATTATTTTAATATCTATACGTACAATAAAGAAACAAGGCATATAATTAAGAAATATTTTCAAGCAATAAGACATTATTTAAAAATAGATTTTTAATTATATGATTACAACATTGAACATTCTATTATTAAAACCGCGCTCTTCAAAAAACGCTCACGTATAAAATTAGATTGTTTCAGGACTGCGAGTGATGTATACGTAAATATTAAAAAAATCTCTCACATGAGCCGACACGCGCTCTGAGTAATATTTATACATTATATATTCAATTGTATGACTGCGTAAACCGGGAATCGGCGTACTCGTTCTAATACATCGAGCAATGAAACTTTAAACGAAACTGACTTTTAAAGTAGAATTTTTGACAAATGAATAGAAATATCTTCAGTTTTTGTTTTGCAATATTATGTACTAGCAAGTAAGAAGTTACTTTTACGTAAACCGGCTTAGCTAATAGAAGGATTTACCTACGTACCTACGTATTATACAGAATACAGAATTGATTATAAAATAATATTATTCCAATGAAAGAATCCAAATTGGTCGTAAATACTTGTACTATGTACGGAGGAAACAATTAACTCTTCTTTTGTTGCCAATCGTACAAGCAATAAGTTAAGTTGAAATAATGCAGTCTATTTTATTAAATTGTGTAATAGTGTCACTGTCAACAAAAAGGATATATAGAATGTTTTAATATAGATTGTAAACATTGATAATTATTTTTATATAGTGTGTATTTATGTATCTGTTTTTTTTTCATATCACTACATAGTATAAAAGAAAGATTCTTTCTCTGTCTATATGTCCCTATGTATGCTTAAATCTTTAAAAATGCGCAACGGATTTTGATGCTGTTTTTTTTAATAGATAGAGTGATTCCAGAAGAAGGTTTTTACATTGAATACAGGGACAATTTATTAAAGAATTTCTGATAATTTTAGAAATTTCTACTGTGATGTCATATCATTGTACCCGTGCGAAGCCGGGGCGAGTCGCTAGTTTTTTTTATACAAGTAAGTATATTTTTAGTTTTCTGTTTGACCTACAGTTTGACAGATAATGTTTATTCGAAATTAAGTCCGCCTTTTGTTCCATTTACTTTGTGGTGAATTTGATAGCCGGAGAAAGACCACAGTGGCGTGCACTTGGAGAGGCCTATGTCCAGCAGTGGACAAACATGGGCTGATGATATGATATGGGATGGATGTGAATTTGATTTTGACTTCATCGAATGCGTTGCTGAAAATTCACGAAGTTCATAAAGTTTTCATAGAAAAAAAAACGTACGCAAAATATATTATTTTAGAGGCACGGTATAGTTACAACTACTTCTATATTTAGAACATAGAGTGAGCGAATGAGTTCATTATGTCATTACTGCACGTGTAGGGTAGTCACGTGTCAGGAATTTGTGTTGAATGTGGCTTGACGAGATTTTAAATTGAACTGCATTCATTATTTTTACTTTTGTTTCGGGCTTTAAATATTCCAATACTGGGCTAGAGGAGAGGGCTTGGAGCTACGTCCACCGCACCAGTCCGATGCGGATACAAGGTCACATATTGTAATAGCATACATATGTAAGGGTACAATTAGCAGATTTTCATTAAAATTAAGCATATGTACTTCCTCATAGTGGTTTCCTTCACCATCAATCACGAGCTTAATTATAAACACAAATGTGCTTTGCATGGAAAATCAGTGTTACTGAATCCTGCAATCATTGGATAAGATGTGCGTTCTAACCTATCAGCCATCTCGACTCGTATTTCCTAAAATAACTGGTATACAAATTTAATTCGATTCGCTGAAAATAAAACAAAACACTTCATTTAAAATGCATTACACTGCATAATACAAAATTTGCCTACAAAATGGCTCCGCTACTGGCACCACGTGATCGACGCTCACGTGCTTGGCATAGATAACAACTACAAAAGCGCTAGAAGTTGTTTTATGTAACAAAAAACGACTTTAGAAACAGCAATTATTATTTATTTTGTCATGTTTAAATATGATTTTTCAGCATATTACAAAACGTCACCGGAAGGACGCCTTCTTTCCTATATTCTGATATATTAAAGCTTAACAATTTATGTATTTATATTTATAATCTCGGCATCTATGTGCCAGATAAAAATATTTGCGTTAGATTGTTTATTTATTGAGAAAGGAAATAGACTAGATGAGATCACGCTACGATTCACACAGAAGTCGAACACGGGTGCAGCGTGACACAGATATGTTTCAAAATGATAAAACTCATTACATTATACGCATTTCCTAAGATCTTTTCATAAAAAATGAAAAATATACAGGCAATAAAAATGTCTATTGAAAAAAAAGGTTTCATGTATTTACCTATTAATTGTTGCATTCTTAAATAAAAGTACTACTTTTTAAATGCCCTAGTTAAATCGAATCGATTAGATAAAGGAACAATGAAATAACGCCTTCATGTAATAATAATAACTGAATAAGAGTACACGTGCTTAGCTCTCGCTAGGTCAATGACCCGCATCGCGATTCTATGAGAATTGTTGACAACCGACTTTACACGTTAATTTGTTACGTTTATCGTGTAAATTTTATAATTATTACAGTCAAATTCCCACATTCTGAATTTTCACGATTTTGTATTTCGAGTTTCATTTTACAGAATATCAGTAGTGTTTTTAGAACATAGTTCGTGGGATAATTTTAATATACACATATATATGTACAGTGTATATATATACGGTTGCTACGATATATGTTTCCGCATTTGTGCTTTATGTTTTAACGATGTATTTTGTTTTACTTTTATTTTTGTTTCATAAGAATTGTTTCCTAATTATAGCAGTGCTTCTGTGTATTTGTACAGCGTTGCACAATATCATCGTATTATACAATCGAACTATTGAAATATCTCCAAAAATACATTTTCAAATGATGTCATATTACTTGTATTGAAAGTTTCACCTTAAGAGCAGAGTTCAATGTAACACATTTCATGTATAAAGTCAAGTATGCCAAGATGTTCAATAAGCTTAAAAACAAAACACAATTTAAAAGATAATACAATGTTAATCTATTTCAAAACAAGAAACAACTTGATTTATACGCATATTGTAATGGAAGCCGTAGAAAAGTTTCTGTAAATTAACCTTTATTTTAATTTCCCGACAACTGCGACAAGACAACGACCTCTTAACACGGCTAAAAATAACTCTTGGCATATAAAATGCATTAAAACTTAATATTTATAATATATTTCGCAAGTCATAAATATTACATATTAAAATATGTAAATTAATTGTTTTATACAAGTTTGTCTTTTGTTTCGGCCTGAATATACGAATATTAATAAGCCATTATTATTATTGACCTAAATCATGGTATCTGTAGGCGGATAAACAAATCCGCCACCTGATGGTAAGTGGTCACCACAGGTCAGTGACATTAGCACTGGGCAGGACTGGTAAACTTTTACCAATCCTTACACCAATGCACCAATCTCGGGAACTACATATATTTTATATATCACTTACGCCTATAGCTTCACTGGTTCATTCACCCTTTCTACGGGAAAACAACAATATTAACAGTCTGGGTGGTAGAATATCGGATGAAAGAGTGGTATCCAATTAAAAGACCAAGTATTAAAGTATAACTAACAGAATAATATTTAAATGTTTAAAGCTTTAATGAGCTTTTTAATCCCATAAGCAACAATTAAGAATAACATTACGTCACCATGTAACATGCATATTCGCAATCGAGTTGGCCTTAATCTGCGTCGCAAGAAGCGACGACCTCAAGTCACGTGTGTATGATGCTGCAGCTGTACTGAGAAGCGAAGCGAATGATATCGTTGAAATTAATCAAACCATTCGTACCATAAATACGAGTAAAACTGATTTATATCGTAATATTCTTAAAGAAAAATTACCTGATTACTTATAGTGTTACCAGATTAGCACAGAGCAAGTTGGCACAAAAAATAGGGTGAGCCTGTAATTACACATTACTCATATAAAACGGCTCTATATACAACAACAATAACAAAAACAACCTGTAAATTTCCCACGGCGGGGCTAAAGCCTCCTCTCCATGAGGTCTATTCCACAACGCTGTTCCAATGCGGTTTGGTGGAACACATATGTGGCATTATTTCTATGACATTAGACACATGCAGATTTCCTCACGATGTTTTCCTTCACCGCCGAGCCGCCGATCAATTATGAACACAAATTAAGAACATGAATATTCAGTGGTGCTTGCCTGGGTTTGAACCTTCAATACTAGTTAACATACACGTGTTTTAACCACTGGTCCATCTCTACTCTGGTTCTATATACCGTTGAACTATTAAAACTTTAAAAATTTTACCCTAACTTAGTTGCTATCCGAGTAATTGTTAAGGAAGCGAATTAAACAAAAAAAATATTTACCTTTTCTTACTATATAAATATATTCAAGTTTATAATGTATTTTTTTCTATCTGTGGCACCAAACCTGTAAGTAAATATATTTTTTAAACTAAGTTTATTTCATGGTAGGGTTTTGTAGGCAGATATTCTACATTTAATCAAGAGTACTTCTTATTGTGTTCTGACAGTGTTCCGTTTGGGAAGTGAATGAATCAGACTACAGGCATGGGGGATGTAAAGTCGAAGTTCTCAATATTGCCGCATTGGGGAATGCAAGTGATACTTACTATTTCTTATTTTATATTTCTAAAATCGGTGGTGATAACTCACCATCAGGTAACACGTTTTATTAAATATTCTGTAATTAAATAATAATTTATCATGATGACTGTATTTGTATGGTGGCCTTGCCAAAATCTTAACCAGATTCGATATTATAGAGCAAAGGAAAGCCTGCATGAAAGAACAAGTGCTCTGTGCTCCGTTTATTTCCTTACTTTCACTGTCCTATTGAATAACACGACAAACAGAAAAAAGAGTACCCATAGAACTAACAACTTTAGATGCTTCTGCATGAAGGCACAGTGCCAACTTCTAAGCTCCGGGTTATATCAGAGAATTTCTCGAAAGAAAAATGTAATAACATCGATCACGACGAGTAAATAGAATACTTTATAATTTAAATGCCATTTTATGTATCTTCATTTACTTTATATTATTCTAAATTTATTATGGTTACAGTTTTGTTACAGAAAATATAATATTAATTTTTAGATTCATTATAGTTGTAAAATCATTATTAAAATATTCTTAAGATGTTGTGTTTCGTGTATAGTTTAGTTTGTTCCGCAGACATTTTTAACTTTACCGTTTTGTAAGTTCAAATCGTTTGTAAAAAATACATTGGTAAAAAAGGCATATTATTTGATACAAGATTTTGTAGATGATAAAAAGCGTGGAATTAAATACCTGTTGACTTCCAGGCAGGATACATTACATACATATAAAATTATGTTTAATTAATATGACTGTATTTTTTAAATGTTGAAATAGAGTAACTATTGAGTTTCTTGCCGGTTCTTCGGAAGAATCTACTTTCCGAACCGGTGGTAGCTTCAGTTAATTGTAAAATGACGATTCAAAAGTGCTTGTAAAAGCCTACTCGAATAAAGCTTATTTTGATTATGATTTTGTAAATTAATTATGATATATTATTTTTATAAAACGTACTTCGTTGAGCAACATCTTAAATTAAAGGTGAATTTAATGCCTCAAGGCGTTGGCGACTAGTCGACCCTTAGGAGTTCAGACTAAACAAATATTAATGAAGCCGATGTACTAAGATTCTTATTTATTGTTTCTGTGTCTTATTCTCTATGTATAGTTAAATAGTTATGACTATATGGATATTAATAATTAAAAATAAAAAGGATAGTATATGACTTTGTTTCATACTGTGTAATGGTGATAATGATGATGATGCTGATAACGAATAAACCTTTTATGTCACTTAGAACATATTTTTTTTTTTACTTTTTATCGTGTAGTTGACACATTCACAACTACAGATATAGTAAACTAGAAATTATGTCTAAGCCTGTAAAGGTTGCTTTAATTCTTAGATAGTACTATGTCATGTTTTCATACGAGTATTGTATTTGCAGTTGACAGATGACTGCAATTGCTCGACCGACCTCTAGCTTTTATTATGTCACGTGTTCGCGGGTTATCGATTGAAGTCCGGTTACTATATTAAAAAAAAAAATTGTTTACGGCTAGTTGAATTGTCTACGAGACATGATTTACTGAGCAGTTCAGAGTTCGTCTAAAAAAGTTTTTGTAATTACAAAGTTAAAAGTCTTAGAACAACTTTAAGGATTATTTAATCTTTAATTTGTTTCAAAACATATTATATAACTATAAAGAAAAAATGTTTCCCTTTGCCAATTATATTTAGCATTCATGTATTTAGAATTTCGAAGTCTTTAAACTCAGCTTGAGCTTACTTAAAGGTTAATAATGGACAATATTATTCTTTATATTTTGCGGTCTTTACAATATTAAATGTCTGTATTTTAAAAAGTGTCCTTAATTGGGCATATGACCTTAACATATCACCATTGAAATTAAATTTAAATTTTACTTTCATGGTGGTGGTGAAGAATATCCTGAGAAAATCTGCAAGTGTCGGGTGAAGCGTTCCCTGAAGTGAGTCGACCAAACAGCGTTGGAACAGTAGGTATAGTGGAAATAGCTCAAATCGTTTCGCTAAGAGTATCTGTATTTAACTACAATTTTATTATGAATGTAAGTGTAAAGTGGTTATTTATGAGTCTCGAATTGACACTACCAATATACAATTATTTGTCGATAAACGAACACACTTTGATAAGCATTATGTCACGTGTTTCAAAGTGATTCCTTGTAGGGTCGATGACCGATAACAATGCAAACATTTCAAGTTTCGAAATCACTAAATAAATAATTACAGTTCAAAAATCCTTAATAAAAAATCATTAACATAAAATATTTTGCCAAGATAAAGTATTCTGCTTTAATGCATACATTTCCATTTTTGTCCGACTTGTACGACAATCATGGTGAGGTTTTACACATTTTTGGTATTTTATTTGTTAAATTTTAATAAGTGCACTACATCTTAAATTAAAATCCTTTTTAGTTATATAGTGGTCTTTAAAATATTTTTATTACAAATGCTGGCTTTCTTTGAAGCGTGTGTTACTTATAATATAAAAACGCAAGGTGTGAATCATATCGTTATCTCTGCACCAGATCATCAAGCTATAACAGAGGCTGTCTCAGGCGCCTCTGTCCTTTTCTACACTGTGTGAGAATAACGCCATATCCCGCTCACACGCACACATCTACTACTCTCTATTTGAAGGCCTCGTGGTGTTCTATTTCGCATTCTGCCTTGTTATTACGAACAATGACAGTTTCCCTAATGAGATGGCTTCGCTGGCATGAACCACTGTGATTAATGTGAGAAGTACCAGGAGCGACCCATATATGTATGAAAAGCACTGCTGACACGAAAGTCGTACATCATGGCCAGAAGATACTGCAAGTATGCCCGAACGTACTAGGGTCCACTACAAGATAAGTGACTTGGATTCGACGAAAAGACGGATGAATTGGATGAAAAGAGCTACGTAATATTTAACAATAGTGGCTGTTAAGTCTATAGGAGTCAATCGAGAATTCTTTAATATAATAATGAAATCGATATTTTTTTTCGAGTCGTTTATTGCAAGGCTTTTTTATTGATAGGGCTTTTACTTGAAACAATGTATTTCTTTTCTAAATTAGTCCAGTCATTATATACAAAAACTGTCATTTTTTTATTGCTATCAAGCTGTGGTTGTGAAAGGAGCTGGCAGATAACAATGAATGAATCATATTTTTTACTGCACGTTTATTATTACGCTGATGATTATTCGTCGTATGAGGTCAATGTTAGCTTCATTTAATTTACAATTGGTTCCAACTAAAGATTGCGATAAAAAAATTGATTATTTTAAAACTTATATTTAATTTTATTTTCATATTATCATATTTTCTGATTATTTTATGAGTATACGAACTAAAATTCTTATATCATTAAATAAATTTAATTTTGCTTATGACAATTCCCCGTCTCCAACTATTATTTTGTACTTACATTACAATTATGCTATTGATTTCGAGCTAGTCACGTGTTCAAACATGTGAGTCGTATCAGGTGAAGTCGGGTCAGCTGCATCCTATACCAAAGATAAGACCATCAGCATTTATGTAACTTAATATTTTTATTGAGAATTAAATTTAAGGAAGAATTAAAGGAATTTTATTTAATACAAATCTAGTCGTTCGAGCTATGATTACAAAATTTAAATTTACATATGACATAAATAATATTATGATTATCTTAAGTACTTTTAAGTTTACAAAAAAATTGTTTTTTTTTTATGGAATAGGACGAGCATATGGGCCACCTGATGGTAAGTGGTCACCATCACCCATAGACAATGACGCTGTAAGAAATATTAACTATTCCTTACATCGTCAATGTGCCAACAACCTTGGGAACTAAGATGTTATGTCCCTTGTGCCTTTAGTTACACTGGCTCACTCACCCTTCAAACCGAAACACAACAATACTGAGTACTGTTATTTGGCGGTAGAATAACTGATTAGTGGGTGGTACCTATACAGACGGGCTTGCACAAAGCCCAGTAAATATCATTAAAGTAAATTATTTGTATAAAGCGACAGTCATTATGTGATACACAATTTATGGAGTCCGCAACTTAATTCTGGATAAGTTATATGAATATTTTTATATTTTTTCAACAATTAATAAATGAAAATGTAACTAATTGTAAGCAAATTTGACTGTTAAATTGCTAGGACAAAATTGCTCGTCTTTTGAAAATTAATAAAAAGGTAAAAATAATAAAATTTACTAATTCTGTCAAATATACATATATGTGACAGAATTTTTGGCTGATAAGTGTTCAATGTGATGTGTTTCTTCACCGCGAAGTGTACCTTCAATGTCGAGCATGAGATGAATTATAAACACAAATTAAACACAAAATTATGATACACGTGTGATCCATGTGTGTCAAGAACTCGGCGGCCAATTGTAGTTATTATAAATATTCATTGGTTAATATAGAAAACAGAGGAAGATAAGGAAAGATAGTTAGAATATAAAAGTAGAAATGCAAAGGCTACAAACCTCAGACTGATGTCTGTAGTACAAAAATATACCTTGATAGTATTAGTGTAATATTTATTATTAGATACATGCTAGATCGCCTCTGTACATACTGTTTATTTTTTGTATCATGTTCGTGTATGAAATAGTGCTGTTGGCCCTACTGGCCTTTACAGCAACACCGGACGTTGGGCGAGTACTAGACTCGGCCTTGAAATTTGCCCTTTCGAGCACGATAGTGAGGTTAATCCTGAGGTTGTTTTCTATGAAATCGCACCTCGGCTCAGGACGTAGTCGGTGGGGTGGGAAACACTTCTAATCGGAGCACTGATTGATTCTATTGACGTCACCGCCGCCTCCGTGACGTCACTAACCTGGGTCCTCGTTTCCGCCGGCGGTAACACTGTGAGTGTGAGGTCTGTGGTGTAGTTTTCCCTACGAATGGCGCTTTCGCGATAGGGAAGCTATCGTATTCATAGTTCAGCACGTGCATAGGACGCCTGTATCTGTTTATATACTGGTATGTCTGGTACTAAGTCTAAGTAATCGATTTTCCGGTTTAAAAGGTATAAAGGTAGGTTAGCATAATTGGACCACGGTTGTCATTCATTACGGCGCGTCTACACCTACACCATAAATATGTATATGTTCGTTTACATTTCTTACAGCAATAATGTAAGGGCAGGGCTGTGCACTTACCATTAGCGTAATTATTCTGTTTTCCTATAATTTATCAAAAACAAAGATATGTACAAGCTACTTATTTATATGAAGATAGTATGAAGAACATAAAAATAATGTAAATAGAACTATTGACTCGACAAATAGAGATCTAATAACAGTCGCGGTCTATTTATCTTAACCTTACTACAAGTTAAAAAAGCTATTCCATTGCAACATAGGCTCTTGTTTTCTTACCGTCTTGGTCCGTTTTTGACAACAAGAAACTCGATTACGAAATATAATATAATTTGCAACAAACGTTTAATTTTCTTCTCTATTTACTAGTTAAGTTGTGAAGTGAATCGAGGCCAGCGCGTTCCTTGTTCGCGATTAAAAAATTAATAAAAATAGATAATAATCTTTAAGGTTGACGGATTATTATCTATTACTTTTCTTCATTTGAGTTATTTAATATAACTTACATACAATTAAGGAGACACGTTCATTACTGGCGAACGGGAAACGAGTTTTATGGCTCATGTAAATATTTATTTCATAGATATATTAGCAAATTGATTTTTTTCTAATAACACTTAATATCATAATTAAGTCATTCCATAATTCAATAATAAAATAAAAATTAAAAGGTAAATAGTTTTCTGTTTATGAATTACTAGTAGACTCGCGCGCGTTTTAGGGTCTTGGTTATCACGTAGGTATTAGGCAAAAAATTAGCCTACCTGCATATGTCTTGGAGTTCCAGTTTGCATCATACCCAATTTTATCAAATTCGGTTCAGTGGTTTGGTGTTTCTTTTTGTGTTCACCATCACCCATAGTATATGTAAGAAATTTTAACTATTCTTTACATCCCGTCCCTTGTGCCTGTAGTTACACGGGCTCACTCACCCTTCAAACGGAACACAACAATACTGATTACTGTTATTTGGCGGAAGAATAACTGATGAGTGGGTGGTACTGACCCAGACGGGCTAGCACAAAGCCCTACCACCAAGTAAAAGAAAGGTCGTGAAAGAGCGACAGAAAGACAGAGTTACATTTACATTTATAATATTGATATAGATTATTATTTATTTATAATCTACTTACATGATAAACAATACAGATTCCAGCCACGATAGACGTAAAGAGAAATAAACAACTTTGACATTGAATTGATGAGACATCATTGAGATGTTGAATAATAATCTGTAATATTCAATATTCGCGAAGCATTTCTTCGCGAATATTGAATATTACAGTGCGTTTCGAAATGCCGGTCACCGTTATGGGTAATTTGGAGTTAAAAATAAAGTGGATGGAATGGAAGTTGAAACGTGTTATCTCATTACTAATTATGTTAATTTTTTTCTGTAATGCACAATAGAGCTGTAATCCTATGGAATTTATTTTTGTATCCTCCTTTAATTAGACTAGGATAATGCAAGATCTCAATATTTAACATTAATAATTTTTGACGCGAAATTTATGTTTTACATTTCGAATTAAGCCAAGGCGAGTAATTTTTAAAGCTGACTTTATTAGAGATATAACACAGGTCTAATCACTATTCTCTTAACCTCGACATCCGATATCATATTTAGCACGACAGGAGATATAAAGAATAGGATCACCATTCGTAAGTTGAACTTGCTTTGTAAATTTGCATGACTGCTAACTACTATAAATATGTTATGTTACGCGTTGCTATAGAAAACGTTCGTGTAATTAGTTATTCGGGATGCCAAGGGTAGTGGTTAGAAAACGTGCATCTTAACCGATGATTGCGGGTTCAAACCCAGGCAAGCACCAATATATATATGTGTGCTTAATTTGTGTTTATAATTCATCTCGTGCTCGGCTGTGAAGGAAAACATCGTGAGGAAACCTGCATGTTCCTAATTTCATCGAAATTCTGCCACATGTGCATTCCACCAACCCGTATTGGAACAGCGTGGTGGAATATGTTTCAAACCCTCTCCTTATTGGAAGAGGAGGCCTTATCCCAGCAGTGGGAAATTTACAGGCTGTTACTTTACTTACTATACTACTTTACTTTAAGGGCAACTTCCTCCTAGCAATAAATTATCAAGCAAATTGACGTATTCTTTCTTAATCCACAAATATCTCTCTAAACATACACTTACTTTTATCATTATTAATTATAGTCGTACATAATGACGAATCGTATATATTTTTCTACAATGTAAAGTCTCATATCTCGTAGTATTATATGAACGATGCAACATGAAGCAACAACAAAGCGAATCAAGTCCCTTTACTAACCCAAACAATTGCGGCGTCATGTCTACTGTATTCGGTGCACGTGGCGAGAGCACGTGAGCTGCGCGCACGCACCTGATCGCCGCGCCCGGGGGGAACGACCTTGCTGTCTCTATTTGAACGAACGTATCCAGGCAGAATAGTTCATTACTTCATTCATTCAATAATTACCTTATCTATATGTTATAAGCCTAACAAACAACCACGTATAAATTGTATTTTGATAGTCTACTATATATAAAAAAAAACAAATGAGATACTAAGAAAAACTATTTAGGTACATAACTACGAACAAAATAAGTTTGATAATAATGAGGTACTAGTTTATTCGTAATTAAACTTAGGGTTACTATCAGCTTAATTACTTTTAAATTCAAAGTGATGCGAATACGACATAATATATTATATCATGATTATAAATAAATCGTTTCGCAATGCATAACTTTGGTTATTTTCTTATTAACCCCGACGTAAAAACGACGGGGTGTTATAAGTTTGACGTGTCGTCTAAATGTGTATGTCTGTATGTGGCATCGTAGGTCCCAAACGAATGATCCGATTTTAATGCGTCTTTTTTTGTTTGAAAGATATATCAGTTGGGAGTGTTCTTAGCTATGTTTGGTGGAAATCAGTCATCAGGTTATTTGTTACTTACATAGTGTTAAAAGTAATTTTTTGCTCTTTATAGGGTTTAGCATTGTTAACCTCTTTTTTTAATAATTGCATATTTTTTGGCCGGGGTTTTTTAAATTTTTAATTTAATTTTTTCGTTTTTAATATCTACTTGGAGTTACATATAAGCTAATGGCTTATGCTATATAGAATAATAAAGCACGATTATTATAGATAGCTTGCATTGCATTACAATAAAAATCTAAAATATAATGTAAGTTTTAGCGTGATTAAATTGTATATAGTAATAATAACAACACTACCATCTTTCGTCAATTTTACACATTAATACAGCGCCATCTATTAATACTTTATGAATTAATAGACAAGACTAAATTTTAATGATGACGTTCCAGTAATTCGGTACAAGACCAACAGATGGCAGTATAGACTAATTAATTATATCAATTATTATTTAAGGCATTTGAATCCTTAAACAATTTTAAGGGCATTTGCTTATATGTGAAAAAAATATCACTATCAAAACATTAAAATACGACAAATAAAATAAAGCTCAAAATACTCTCAATTGTAACTAGTAAGATCCTTAGAATGAAATTATGTTAATTATATAATCTCAAGAACAATAATAAGTAGATAAAATTAATTCACTATGAGCAATAAAGTTGCATATTTTGAGAGATTATAGCAAAATGACAAATTAACTAATTAAATATTCATTTACAATCCGGAACACAAAAATGCTAGGTATTGCTGTTTGGCAGTAGAACAATACAATATGATGTATGCATGCAACTTACATACACGACGGGCTTGCACAAAACCTAGGGTCGGATTTAGGGTAGGGCAATTTTTCACAACACTTTCTGAACGCATCCATAAGCTTGAAGCATGGCCGCCCCTTGAACTGTCACTGTCATTGAATTTTATAGATTTCATTTCGAAATAACTCTATCATACGAATTCTACGGATATGTTATGTTGACGACTGAAAAAAATCATTATTATTTAACAATCTGTCTATCGTACACCTTCACGAAATTATTAATAAAGACAAGGAAAAAAAGCGAGTAATTTATTATTGCTTAATTTATTATGCTTCTGAATTGAATCAATTTTGACGGGCCTTTTCTATTAAATCATACAGATTAGTAAAGTATAGTAAAGTAACAGCCTGTACATTTCTCAGTGCTAAGATAATGCCTCCTCTTCCATTAAGGAAAGGGTTTGGAACATATTCCACCACGCTGTTCCAATACGGGTTGGTCGAATGCACATGTGGCAGAATTTCGATGAAATTAGACACATGCAGATTTCCTCACGATGTTTTCCTTCACCGCCGAGCACGAGATGAATTATAAATTCAAATTAAGCACATATACATATATACATATATAGTGGTGCTCGCCTGGGTTTGAACCCGCAATCATCGGTTAAGATGCACGCGTTCTAACTACTGGGCCATCTCAGCTCTTGCATACAGATTACAGATTCTTATTTATGGAATAAAAAAAGACATGATAATGTTTTTACCAATTCATTGTGAAACGAGGAAGGTAACAATCCCTATTGAGAAATATTATTATGTAAAATGTTTCCTTATTATTTTCAGCTTAAAATCGTGAGAAAACAAACTACGATGGCTAATTGCAAGCTTCTGAAATGAATTGCGTGACCAGATAGTCTTTTTTTGCAAATGTAGAATTTTTTGTAGTTTTAGAGATAAACAACTCAATATAATGATTAAAGGCAATGTAATGTAATGTTCACATGTAAGATCTATGTACAAGTTACATTCAATATATATTATATTTAAATATCCGCTCGCCGTGCACACACACCGTCCTCAGCCGCGCCAATTTCATAAAATATTTTATATTACCGCGCTTTCCTCGATGTGTGCCACGCAGATAATATATATTCATAAACTATACAAGTCCATAATAAGTTAATAATTATAATTATAATTTTATTACAGATTTGTGTACACTACAGTCATATTTAGATTTTATAGAGAGATCTCTGTAATATTTGATTGTGGAATTAACATTTTCTTCTGGACTACTAAGAGCATAACTACAATATGATAATCAGACAAAAACAGTGCTTGCTAGCCAAATCTCATAATTCCATGTTACTGAAAATTATGATCTTGAAATGTTGGACACATTGATCTGGATAATTCTCTAAAAGGCTCGATGACGAATGGCATTTCTTATTGGGTTGAAATAAAAAAAAAAGTGTCTTTAGCTCGCTAGCCCACAAGGCCGAAATCACTTCGTTCCGCCCTTCAAAATAGTCACATTGAACGAGGCGATTGACGCCCAAGTAAATGATTTATATAATAACTAGTTCAACCTACGGCTTTACCCGCATATATAATTAACAAACAGTTATACCCCTTTTACCCCTTCAAAGTGTGAATTTTAAAAAGAAGCCTTTGTCTGCCGGGTCTCATAAAATCTCCATATCAAATTTTATCTAAATTATTTTAGCGGTTTAATCGCAAAGAGGTAACAAACAGAAACTTTCGCATTTATTATACATTTATAAGTTGTGCGCGTTACATTCGTGTAATTTTAAAAACATATGTGATCACAATACTATTAGTTTTGCTGGAAGCTGTGGGAAAAGAAATAAATGCCGAACAACCATTATGTATAGGTTTTGCGCTCGCAATCTTGACTACGCTTCTCTTGACTTACAAAATTAAGGACTCATCCGCATTGTAACGAAACGTATACCTACCCAATAGTCTAATTAAATGAAACCTAAGGACTGTTATTCACGTTGTTTAATACCAACCGCTAATGGAAAGTGTGAAACAGTTTAATGCTCGATTTACAATACCGCCGTGTGGAAGCATGACATTTGAAACGAGTGTATTATGTATCATTGCTCTTAAGAACATGTTCATGTTATATGTATCTTTTTCTCTTGAATTTCATACTATGAATATGAATGAATGAATTATACTTTATTGCACACCACAAACAAAAAACAAAGAAAAAAGAAAGTAACACAAAATTAATAAAATACAAAAAAAAGAATATAAAAAAGAAGTACATTAAAAGTGATATACAACGGGCGGACTTATGGCTTATTTGTCATCTCTTCCAAACAACCCAATATATGTATGTTGTATAATTGGATAATACACACATCGTTCATAATGGTTAGCAAGTTGGTGGTCATTTCATTTAAATTTATATTTTTCATCATTATAATTAGTCTAATTAATAAAAGTAATAGCCTGCGTCGATATTGTCGTAGCGTTTACATTCTTATTGTTCTTAAACTTAGCTTTAGACAAGTCAGAGGTATCGACATGAATTGCCCATTTTTGTGATCTGTCATCAGTCATTTCAACGATTCAAGTCAGCCATATTGTGTGCTTTAAATGTACAATTGTCGACATTGTAGTAGGTGCCTATTACGATTTTTTTTATGACTTTTCTAATTTTTAAATCTCTGGATAGTCAATTTAAGAAACAGTCATGAACAAATCGTATAAAACATTTTTTTTTAAATCATTCATTAATAGCAATGAATTATTTAAAAAAGCCGATTAATAAAGAGCCCAATCTCTCAATATGCGTTTTTATAAATCGGCTCTTATTGTTTCTGGTGCAATTTAGTACCAAAATCATTATAATCGCATGTGAAATTTGTTCGTCAACCTTATTATGACAATATTTATATATAATATCAATACTGTTATAGTTAAGTTTATACCTGGCTTGTGATAGAAGAATAAAGTTAGTTGTTAATGACGTGATGTCTTTAATTTACAACAAATACTAATGTTATAAATGTATCTCTGTCTGTTTATTGATATGGAGCAATCTTAAACTTCATGGACAGGCTACTTGGCGACTGAAGCCTTCAGCGAAATCTATGTCCGCTGAGGACTTCGGTCGCGATTTATAATATCTCCAAATAATGTTTAGAAATTATACTTGTTTATGTATGCCTTGAGTAAAAAAGAGTCGAAATGGCCCGGTGGTTAGAACGCGTACATCTTAACCGATGATTACGGGTTCAAACCCAGTCAAGCGCCGCTGATTCATGTGCTTAATTTGTCTTTATAATTCATTTCGTGCTCAGCGGCGAAGGAAAACATCGTGAGGAAACCTGCATGTGACAAATTTCATAGAAATTCTGGCACGTGTGTATTCCACCAACCCGCATTGGAACAGCGTGATGGAATATGTTCCAAACCTTCTCCTCAAAGGGAGAGGAGGCCTTTAGCCCAGTAGTGAGAATTTACAGGCTGTTGTTGTTTATTGTTAATTAAAAAAATGATGAAATATGAATATAAGTATGAATAGGACTCGACGCCATATTTGCTCTGCTTTATAATAACATGTCCTAATAAGAAACACTTTTTTATTGGTAAGCACCGACTATATAATTTGTGATCGTCATAACATTGTTTCTTATTACACGACCAAAATGGTTAGCGAATTTTAAAATGACCTTTAAATTAGTACGTTTAATTAAAGTATTTTAACGTTATAGATTATTGTAAGGTTATTATTTTGTGTCTGGAAAATGTATTTTTACGTGGGGAAGCTTAACTATTCACTTAAAACTTATATAATACTATATTTGATAGTAACGCCTTTGGACCTGAGTTTCTTTCGCCGGTTCTTCTCAGGTCAGGGTATTTTCTTTTCGAACCGGTGGTAGTGTTTCAATTGACCATCAATAAGAAAGTGTAATGCTTCTATATTGAATAAAGATATTTGAGTTTGAGTTTGAGTTTGGACCGCTCGCTACCGTAAATTTAAGAACAAAAGTCATTATAATAACAAACAAAAGTAAGAACAGACCATGGGAATAAAGTACTTTTTTTAAACTACTATAGTTATATATAAATTTATATTATATTTAATATATTACGACCTCCGTGGTCAAGTGGTGTGTACACCGGTTTTCATGGGTATGCCACTCTGAGGTCCCGGGTTCGATTCCCGGCCGAGTCGATGTAGAAGGTTTATTAGTGCTCTATGTCGTCTTGGGTCTGGGTGTTTGTGGTACCGTCGTTATTTTTGATTTTCCATAACACAAGTGCTTCAGCTACTTACATTGGGATCAGAGTAATGTATGTGAAGTTGTCCAATGTTTATTTATTTGTTTTATTTATTTATTATGTAATGTGTGTAACAAATATTATAGTTTTACAAGAATGAAATTTTACATATCCTACTGAAACGTTCACTTTTCATACAAATATGGATGCACATTGAATTTTTTTTTTGGCCAAGCGTCATGAAAGATTATGAGTTCCAGCCGGGCTAAACCCAGGTACACATTGCGATCCCCTGGGCATGCCGTCATAAAACACAATATAAGGCTAAACCGATGAATCCACATCGGTCCACAGGTCAGGAGTCATAACAGTCTTTATCAATTTTCAAAACGTACAATTTGGGAACTAATTATTCAAATTAAGTTTGATTTATCACTCTGTCCAACACATATATAATTCTTTACTTTGAACAATGATCAATATGAGGGCAATGTGGGAACAACTGTTGATACAGGTAATTTAATTATCCGGGCATTATAAATAATATCTATCGTCTATTGGGCAAAGTCATAAATCAAACTTTATTAAGATTAAAATAACTTAGAATGAACAAAACTTTAAATTAATAATTTGAATAATTGATTAATAGTAATAATAGTGATTTATTAATCACTTAGCTTATAACACAATATATATTATGTATATATATCAATACTAATATTATTGAAGTTAAATACATTCAACGGCTTATAATACCCTACTTAATAGGCTTATTTGTTCAACAACTAATGTATATATCTAAAATAAGATTATATTTAGCTGTTGAATTCATAATTTTATAAAGATCTTTTTTTATCTTATGTTTATAAATGTTTCTATATTTAACATAATATTTTTCCTGCTATAAAAAAACTGCCATTTGAAATCAACGAAACACTAAAATATTTCGTTTATTTATAAATTTTTGACGGTTTCGCTCGCATTTTAGGGGTACGTTAGGCATTAAATCCGGTTCAGTGATTTGGCCTCACGGTCAAGAGCAACTTACAGACAGACAGATAAGAGTTATTTTCGCATTTATTAACAAAATAAAATATCACTTTAGATAATTAATGAAATTAAATAATCAAAAAGTTAATTATTTTTGTACTTTAAAATTGAAAAGAAATACATAAAAAAATATCACATCAATACATATTATAAATGTGTGTCTAAACCAACTCTCGTAATAATAATATAGGCATAACAATTATGGAGTTAAATTGGGGAGATACAGAAAAAATACTTTGACGAGAAAAGAGACGCGAATACCTAGACTTGTTGTTCGTTGTTGCATTTTTTTTAAAATATATATTAATTATTGTAAATGTTTATTAATATGACTTCAAATGTCACGTGAAGCATAAATTATAACATGATATTTCAAAATGAAATCGTAAAATTTTCGAAAAATAAAAAATAAGATAGTAAACAAATTCTAGCATAGTAGTGGGTATACAGCTAGCAAGGACGATAATCGTCGTCAGCGGACCGCCATCAGCCCATCAGTCTATCACACCGGCTTACAACAAACACTCAATATTTGAGTTGGTTTGTTTTCAGTTTTAATATTATTTTCGATTACCGTGACAGTGACGTGTATGTGATTTCATGTGCTTATATACAATTTTTTCAACACATAAATAAATAAATTATATGATTTAAGCCGAAAACAACAATAATTAACAAAACTAAACAAATATAACCTAAAAAAAATATAAAAAACTTGCGTTCTATTTCGTAACACTTGAATTTAAAATAACGTCTCATATTAACGTTTTTATTGAAGATTATTTCATAAATCGAACTAGTGAATAAACCGCGTGGTTTATATAAGATCGCCGGCTTTTTTTTTGTTTTTTTTTTTTTAAATCTTTTCGTGCTAGGCGGTTGAACATCGTGATAGTGAAAACCTGTTTCGAAATAAACTCATTCACATGTGTCTATCATCCTACATTGGAGCAATAAAATAAGCTTCAATCCTTAGAATTAGAAGAGGATGTGTCTTAAAATAAAAACAGAGATGGGGTACTGAGCATTCACAATAATATAAAATATTGATATTTTATATCAAGGTACAATTTTAATGATACATATATTTTTTATAAGAAAAAAATGTATTTTATATTTTGACTACATTATTTTAACCTAAAACTTAATACGTTGTTTTTATAAAATTCTTATATGAACGAAAAAAGATAAGCTTACGAAAGGTTTTGATAAACACTATTCAAATTGTTATTTAATATTATTTGGAACAATTATGATTATGATATGATTCTGAACGTAATAAATAATTCTCTAATAATAAGTGATACTACTAATAATATATGACATTATGAATAATGAGGGCAGTGAGTACGTCTCGTTTTTAACAATATTAAAATTTGAATCAAAATTGAAAATACTTATTAAATAGAAGATGTATCTAACTGATTTGTCAACTAGCTCGTTTTGTGCACAAAGTAATTTCTTTATTAGACGACTAGCAAAGGAAAAAATAAATTATGCCAAAAAAAATCTGTTCCTTAATTGAATCAGGAATTCTTCATTCTCATTCTATTACAGAGCTAATCATTCAATTTGTTTGACACAGCAAGCATAAAGCAACAGGCAGGAGGTAGACCATCGCCTTCTTATACACTTAACAATACGCTTTTATTATAAAGCACGACGTTTCGTTTTTATCATTGTAGTTTACAAATAAAGAATTAATCAAGCACATTTCTTCTATCCATTTTGATAATTGGCTTCATGTTAAAAATAATTATTAACATTTTAAAATAAAATAAAGCTACATCGGAGAATGAAGTATATACGATGTCATAAGCAAAACAGCATTTTATCATATTGTTAACGATATAATAAACGTCAAGAGTCAGGTCTTTAAGGCAAAGATACACGTAATTTGATTTTTATTAAAACCTTTTTTCTTTGTAATCTTCTCAATAACATATGTGTTAAAAAAATACAACAAAAGTATTCAGGGGATGTGAGTTTTGCGAGGATTATGTTTATCGATAACGCACAATCGAGCAAGGTCAACGACTTATATCCACCTCTTAAGCAATTCTTCCGGTAATTTAATTCTATTAAATACAATATAACTAGGTGTCTTATGACACATAAGGCAAAAACATTACGCAATTTTGAATACTTGTAGAATTTAAAACAAATTTAGAAGTTTGAATTGTAAGGTAAGAAAAAGGGTTTGAAAAATAGTATTATGTATAAAGCATGAAGTATTAAATTAAGTTAAAACATTATAATAGTAAATACCTACTTATAGCTATGTATTGTCTATGAACATTAGTTTATATTTAACGCCTTGACGCGCCTGTAGCATACCTATTATAATATTATAATTTGCATTAATAATATCAGCTGCCCGTCTTAACTTCATAAGGTAAACTATAAAAAATATTTATTTTAAAAAATACTGTGACCGCATAGCAATGCCACCTACCGACTAAAAACCATCCAGGTAAAAAAAATTCGACGGTCCAACTTTTTTAAAGTTAAGTTACATACATATATGAGAGATATATAATAATACATACATAAGAGACATCTAAGCTAGTGATTAATTATTAGGTGAGTAAGCCTTTGGACTTTGATATATAATATTTTAGACGACTAGCGTCTAGTGTATTCCCAAGTAAATGTTTTTTGTTTTGTCTTATTAAGATAATGATCTTAAAGCATAAGCTATGTGTATACACATAGCTTGTGCTTAAAAATATATTAGGTAGATATACCACTGAATAGATTTTCATGCGATTTTCATTAATAGACAGAGGGATTCTTAAGGCAGATTTTCGTATATAATTTATTACTGTTTTTGTGTAAATAAGTTGAAATAGAACGACAATTGTTAAACATGACGGAAAAAACAACAAAAAAATATAAATAAAAGGTAAAAATATCGAAAAAGATCCATGCGAAGCCGGGACGGGCCACTAGTATTTAGATATATATAAACCGGGTCGGCATACCACTTCATTCCACCTGATGGTATTAGTGGATTCCAAACGCTAAAACGGCCAGTACAGTCTGGAATAACGAACTAGTCGCCATGGCCATGCTGGTCCACAAGACGCACTGGTAGAGAATTCCATTTATTGGCGATGTGACAAAGAATATACTTGCGAATTTCTTTCTTCAAGATGAAACACATTACTCAGTTCCGGGTATGTGTAAAAGCTCAGCGTAGCGTATGTAATATACTTTACGAAATTTTACTATAGCAAAAAAAAGTGTGACTCTGTAATTCACAGCGTATTATACTCGTCAAACGTTAACAACCAACTACGATACGCCATTTTGATAGACATATGATATAAAATTTCTTATTTTTCTAGTCATTCACATTTCATATCACTCGCATTTCTCATTCTGACATTTCATGGTCGTATTCTGTGGTGACTTACGAGTTTCACACGGAATATGTTGCCCTATACGATTTATTTTTAAAACCATAAAATGTTGTAGAATTTATTTAATTAATTGTTGTTATATTTCATTATTAGAAAAACAATTCGTTTCTTTTGTAAAATTACCAGTGAAATGTTGAACAGATAATACAAATACTCAAATAAGTTAGGTCGGCTGTTGAAGTTTATCCAGCACATAATTATATATTAAAAAAAATCAAAACCTCGTTAAGGAATTTTGTTTTAGACATGATATTTGCTGACTGACAAATAAGGTCTAAAATCGTATGAAACATATAATTATATGTATGCAACATAGGATATTTTTACAACAACATTTAAATAGCATCGATTATTACTGTATATAACAGCTCATACTTGATTATATAGTAAATTGCAAACCAATTATTTAAATAACAGTTGTCTTCAATATTTCTACTTAAATATTTCCAAAGCTTGCTTGTTTATTTTCACACGCATGTATACATAATACACGCAATATGCATTGACTAAGCTGAAATATTTGATATCTTGATCCTAAGCTCATCATATCACATTTAAAAATTAGTATATTCAGCTAATAATTTCATTACAAATAAGCAATATACATATTGGTATCTCTAACATAATATTATGTCACAATTAACGCCGTTTTTCGTAGAGTAATTTTTACGCAATCCTCCTGATTGTGTGAATCCAGCATTTAAATTTGATGAGCTCATAAAAAATTGTTAACACGAAGAAGACATTGAGAATCTTATTTCTGTGATCCAGTTCAAATGACAGCTGGAAACTTATCCGAAGCCGTCAGTTCAATTGAAAAAGGGATAACAATTTTGGAAAGCATATATTTCTAACGAAGAGCACATTTATTTTACAAAACAAGGAATAAAACATATTAGCATGCTACAATATATTACGGGAGAAGAAAAAATCATGTAACTTTCTACACCAAAATAACTTCGAATTGTGTTTACACAGTTTATAATAATATAATGTCATATTATCTATAATAACAAACACACATTACACATTTATTTCTTAAATTATTTTTCCGTTCCCAATTATACATATTTTGTATGTCTTTATATGCAAAATTGTACCCCGACTTACGCGTATCGCGCTCGGTCCCACCTATCGCGTAAGTTCGGGGTATTACTGTACTTTTATTTCACAACATCAACTAACTAAAACAGTATAACTTCAGTTTAAATTTTTGTTAGATGATAAAATAAAGAAACCATGAATAAAACAGAGAAGCACTCTCGTTTTATCTTCGTCTGTATTTTTTATTAGAAACTATTCAAAAATCCGTATAATGTCAAGATTACGAGAGGGGCCACGTAACGTACGTCATTGTATAGACGACAATACAAGCGCAAGCGATTATGTATTTTAAAAAAGTACACAGTTGCCAGTTTTAAGAATCTTAAAAAAAAATCATTCGGGAATACTAATAAAAATTAACACGAAATAAAAGAATTAAATATTTCTACAAAATGTCTTTTTTATACTTATTTACATGATAATCATTATATAATATAAAACAAAACCGCTTACCGCTGTCTGTTCCTTTATATATTTAGATATTATAAATTACGCTACGGATTTTGATTGTTTTTTTTTAATAGATAGAGTGATTCGAGAGCAGATTTTTGTATGTAAAACATTATATTTAGTTATAGTTAAGAAATAAGAAAAAAACTGTAGTATATATAAGCCTTAAGTATCTGTATATTTTATTAATATTTATTATACATAAGTATTTTAAATATGTAATAATAAGTTAATATATTTAGCGAATGAATTTACAAATATAGCATCAAACGAAAAATTCTTATTCAAACACAAGCCTTATCTGTAATTATATTGGACTTATCTGGGTTCTTAATAATGGGATACTTCCTCGGATCGTTGGAACTGGTCTGTAGTACTTCGAGGACATTCTAAAACCGGTAATTTTATTGTGACGACACGCATACGTCGAATAAAGCCTCACCTGTGGATGTTATTGTAAATAAATCTGTAACATCAACGTACACAAAAATTACTTGTACAGAGTTTTATTAATAAAAAATATTCAAAATTGGAATGTTTTATTCGCGATTGCTATTCAAATTAAACTAAAAAAAGTTAACTTTATTTATCTGTATTTTTGACGTGATAAATTCTTGGACAGATTTTAAAATATATCTAGAACGTTTCAAGACGATATTTAACGTAATTATTTATCAGTTTTAATGAATGAATGTTCTCTTTAGAATGTCATTCATTTTTTTTTTATATAACAATGTTGTAAATAACAGAACATTATTTCTTTAAGAGGACGTGTTTGTTACCTTTATTAATAATTTCGTGCAGGTCTACGATAAACCCAATCGAAACCTATCGACGATTAAAGATAATTAAAACATTTTTTTTTATTGATAAAATGTGCAAAATTCGTATACTCGATATATTTCGATGTTTAATCCATAAAATTCAATGTCATGAAAGTTGAACGGGCGGCCATGATTGACTTTTACGGATGCGTTCTGAAAGTGTGTTCCAAATAATAATTTTGTGCCGGCTTACGGTAGGCTCGATGGAAACATATGTATAATAAATTATACGTAAACGTTTATGATAAAGTTATGTGTTATATGAAAAAGTTGTATCTATTTTGTTTTTTTTTTTACTAATTAGAGAGAAGCCGCGTTTTAATCTTCATTACAATTACTTTTAATATTTTCACGTAATCGTTTTTTGAGTATACATGTTTGTAGGTATTGATTAATAATTTCATTGACACTAGATAGGTAGGTACTTTATACGCGCAGTGTTTTGCGTAAGCTTCGTTGCAATAAACAAGTTATAGGTATATTCCATTAATCATCAACATTCTAGGAGAAGGATATTACTTCGCTTTTTTGTGATGAATTACTTTCGATGAGTGACATTTAATTAAAAATAAAAACAACCAAAAAACCCAAATCGTGAATGTATTTATGGAAGATCAGAAATACACATTAAAAGAAAACGGTTTATATGGTCATGTAATTTTAAGAATATTCCTATTTTTAATACTATCACAACTAGTTCATGCGTGAACACTGCGCTGGCAAAATTTAAGAAAACGTTTTTCTAAATTATATAATTCAAACATAAATATATTTTTTTGATAAATCAATTAGTATAGTTCGAATGGAAGACGCAGCATGCAATTCAAATATTAAAAAAAAATAACAAATTACCCACACCTTTATACTGTATAATTTAATAATAAATACCATTCATCATTTATAACTAATATTTATTTGCTACTGGTCTAGAATCCACTGAGCACAGTGAAACCATTTATTGATTTTGTTGACTAGACATATATTTCCAATGTTCTTTTTATGGATAAATAAATAATAATCATAATATTTATATAACGATGTATCCGAACTGCAAGTCATTGTATTACACAATCATAAGCATACATGTTATTAGTATTCCATCAGGGAAGGATGTGATCTTAGTTTAATAGTAGTAGGGTTCATATTACTAAACTAAGGGCCCGTCCTGGCTTCGCACGGGTGGTGAAGTTTTTTTATATTTTTAACTTTGATTAAAAATAAATTGATGTTTTATTAAATTTATTGATATCTTTATTATTGAAATGAAAACTCCTTGGTGGCTTAATTTTTCTGACATGTTTAACAATTGTTGTTCTATTTCAACTTATATACACAAAAAACTTAATAAATTATTTACCAAAACCTTCCTCATGAATCACTCTGTCAATTAGTGAAAACTGCATGAAAATCGATTCAGTAGATTTTGATTTTGAGATTTTGAGTTGGGGGACTTTGTTTTATAGTATGTAGTGATAGGCGGCTTATACTTGAACTTTATAGTTAATCTAATGTAAGATTGAATAAGGAGATTACAAAACCGGTTGCTCAGAAGCCCCTTCGATAAATTTATTTATTTATTCAATATTATTTATAGTTTGTGTACAATTTAAATGAGATAACCCAGTGGATAGGATATGTGCTTAATAGATGTGTGGAATTTGAAGGTCACAGGTCTATTCCGGCAGGGACAAATGTCTTATATTTATACAATAATTAATTGTTTTCTTTGATCATACACGTGTGTGTAAATAACGTGAAATGTTAAAAAATTTGGTGACAAACATCTTTATTTTTATATTTCAGTCGTAAACGTTAACAACCTTATAGGCGTAATATATTACATCTTTATTATACCTACAGAATGTTGAGCTTAGCGTAAACTTCCGGGTGGAAAGCACCCACTCATCAATAGGCTATTTGACAATGCGAAAAATAAATTGTGAATTATTGTAATCAGTGTATATTATGAGGTTAAAAATGCTTTTTTCGAACGTTTGTCACGTGACACAAAACGCTCCTGATTGGCCGGGCTTATGATGAAGTCACTTTCTTGTAAACTTTGCTTTATTACTACATGAATTACGTAGGGCTGCCGTTGAGGATGCAGAATGAAACCGAACGAATTTAACTTATACGTTTATTTAAATAATTTAATTTAACAATTAATTATTTCTAATTTATAATATACGTGACAGTCTGTTCGATGTTAGAACAAAAAGTGAAGTTCTGTAGTCTGAATTACATATTTATATACGAAATCGGTAAATCACTGAATGGTCCCCACGGTATGGTGATTCTTGGTAGCGCTCGATGTTCGGGAGGTCTTGCGAAACAAAGCAGCGACGCTGGCAACAGGTGGTAGCTTCAAGGAATGCATGGTGTGATTATTTCTCACGGTATGGTAATTCTTGGTAGCGCTCGATGTTCGGGAGGTCTTGCGATTATTTCTTAACAACTCCCTCCGCAGGATCAGCAGCTATTTGGAGACTTTTGTCGAAAATAGTGCTGATAGAGACATAGGATCTCTGGGGCTGTCCTGGACTTCTTGTGTTCTGGTTGCCTCATTGTCCTTCTGGTTGGTATTTCTTAAATGCATACATTTGCGACGAATGAGGACGATGCTAATAGTGAGTACTGATGCACCGATGAGTAGGTAGACAGGTATAGTCGTGTGATAGAGCGTGTCTAAGTTCGACAATTCCAAAGTCACTGGTTCTTGAGAGGCAATCCTGGTATTGGTTGAATGTAAGTGAGTCAAATCTATACTGTTCAATTTCAAGATGTTCTTCGCTGTCGCTTTGTATGGATCTTCATTACTATATTCTATATTCAACATTTTCAAAACTTGTCCTTTTACTTGATCATGGTGGTTAGTGATGGTGAAGATGGACGTTTGTAGAGCACACCCTTTAGGTATTTCAGCTAGATAGCTTCCGAGAAGGTTTTTGTATTGATCTTGAGAACAGGTTAAATGAACTTTCGTTAAGTTGGGAAAGCTCAGAACATAGTGACGATCATCCAATTGTTCCATGGCTTGAGAAGATAAGATTACTGGAGTAACCCGACAGGTTTCATGGATATGTTGCTGGAGTATAAGATGTTGAATGCAGCTCGTTTGCTCTCCATAGTGTCGGTTTAAGTTGTCCTCGCAAAGATGACCGTGACTGTACTTCGGACATTCTGTCTCTATATACAGTAGATCTTTCTCGTGAATTGCTACGTATGGATAGGTAGGGATTATAATTTTATCATTACTATTAGGGGCTAAGGACAATTTGTAAAGGATGTAGTTATTGGGATTCATGATTGGAAACTTAATTACCAAGATTATATCATTATCTTTATAATAATATCCTAATCTTAATAGATCTAAATATTCCCTAAAATTAATATCTAGCACTACATTTGAATTGTATAAACCTTTTAGTTTATTTAACATAACTATATAAGTGTCGTAATCGAGAACGGAATAATGGATGCTTTTAGCTCTTATGAATGCCAATAGATTCTGTAGTTTTGACAACTCTTGTGACAAATTGTCTATGTCATCACCTAGTATTGTAAGTAGCTGGGCTAAATGAAAATACTTAATTGCATCTTCTTCTTTCCTAACATCATTATCTAAGATGGTTTTAATAATGTTCTCTATTTTCCTCTGGTTTTCTACTATCCTATCTGTAACATTTGAACTCTGAGATGCCCACTGCTTGCTTAAACTTATTTGATGATTTATTTCAATGGCTAAGTTATTTTCGTTCTTTTGTAGAATAGCAATGGCATTTTCGTTCTTTAGTGCGTCCGTATAATCTAAATTTCCGGAGATTAGGTACCCGTTTCAGGCGCGACTTGGGTACGGGTCCTCTCTTTCTCTTTGTATAAATATGTATAGGTAAATCTGTTACAACCGTATCGTTCGTATAGCGGGCAGCTAATTTCTGTCTATTAGCTAGGGGATTTCTGACATAGATTCGTTGATCAGGTGCATATGTTTTATTTTTTATGCCATTTCTATTAATGTTCTCGGTTATTTCAGTACGACGCTGAAGGGCGGTTTCATTAATGATTTCGTATACCTTTAACATTCGCTTACGGTGATCTAGTATATATTCCTGCAATAGGTGCTCTGTTAAATAAGGATCGTAATAATCGGCATATTCATCGTATATAGAATTGTCAATGAAACTATTGTAATTTACTTCTTTAGATTTAAAGTAGTTCGTAGGGGGTGGGTTCCCGGATTTTGAACCTTGCGATAAAATAGCTAAATCGTTATATAGAGCGGTCTCATCTCGTTGGTCCGCGAAGTTGTTCACTAAAGCAGTTCGAATGCCTTGCCAGTCGGATGGAATCCCATTAGAATTAATTAAGCGAGCAGCAGAGCCTGTTACTTTGTTAAGAATTCCGTTGAGAAGAGCACACCTACTTAATTCACTACTACTATCACTACAAAACTGTCCTACCAATTGATCACATAATTTTAAAAATCTAGTAAGTACATTTGGGTTCCCGTCGAACTCGGGTACCAACCTTAAGGCTTTATAAATGGTGTCTAACTCAGACATTTCCGTTTGTTCTTCTATACTACTTAAACTAATATCTCTTCTATTATCTACGAAAGTTTGCCTACTACTAATAACTATCCTAGGTTCCTTCGATTTTCTTAAATGAAAAATCTTGGCAAATTTTATTAACACACAGGTTAGTTAGGCTAGGATTGAGCAACCACTAAAAAGAATCTAGTGTACTCACATGAACATGTTTCGGTCTCTCTGCGTTATCGATGTCTGGATACCTCTCGTGCAGCACTACTCGTAGATTCGGATGCTACGGATGCAGCAGCTAGACAAGCTACGGCGGGGCTTCACGCGATTACGGAAATCTTCTACGCGAAACGTTCCGCGAGCATCCTACCGACTGCGCCAATTACGTAGGGCTGCCGTTGAGGATGCAGAATGAAACCGAACGAATTTAACTTATACGTTTATTTAAATAATTTAATTTAACAATTAATTATTTCTAATTTATAATATACGTGACAGTCTGTTCGATGTTAGAACAAAAAGTGAAGTTCTGTAGTCTGAATTACATATTTATATACGAAATCGGTAAATCACTGAATGGTCCCCACGGTATGGTGATTCTTGGTAGCGCTCGATGTTCGGGAGGTCTTGCGAAACAAAGCAGCGACGCTGGCAACAGGTGGTAGCTTCAAGGAATGCATGGTGTGATTATTTCTCACGGTATGGTAATTCTTGGTAGCGCTCGATGTTCGGGAGGTCTTGCGATTATTTCTTAACACATGTACCACAGATTAAAATACAGCAAAGTGACATCACCGATCCCATTGCAGCGCCATATTGTCTAAGTAGCGTTTTTGCGCGCTATTCAAATATGGAATTTTTAATATGATATTTTTCGGCAAATATGTACTAGAAAAAAAAAACTCAACTATTACTGGGTTCCTTAACTTCTACTAAATAATATAAAATGGATTTTAAAAACCAGTCAAATATAGCCTACAACAACAATAAAGATTTTAGAAGTTTTTATAATTGGCTGGTATGGTACAAATTATTAAAAAAAAATCAGAATATTCCTACTTCATGCAAGCGGAATGTCAAACCTTCATTTACAATTACGTTCCAAGTTTAAAGTAAAAGTTAAGCTAACAAGCGAAAGTTAAGCGAATAATTGGCAAGAAAAACTACCTCATTAGCCTTCTTACAATGATATTTCGAAATTATGGACAACTAAGGAAGAGGTTATGATATGTAGGATTGATACACATATCAAATTTTTAGAAACATCATATATTTGAAATATCGCATATTTTTGTCGTTCATAAATAAATTATTTGTTCATTGGTATTCGAATATCGTCATTTAGATAAATGTATCGGAATGTATAGCTAAAGAAACATAAATATATATTTAAAATACGTAGTTTAGACAAATAAACATAAATAGTGTATAAAAGTTGAATATATGTATAATATATTAAAAAGGTGTGTGCAATTCAAACACGTTAGAAGATATACTTAATAGTTAAATCGATTTTTTGTTACGAAACATATCAACTGATGAGTCATGAGATGTTATATCTAGAACTAGATATACAAGATCTCTAGGTTAGATTGACTCACTCACTCTTCAAAACACACTCACAATACATAATAACATATCGATTTTTAAATCGAAATTCTAAAGAAGTTTCCCCTCAAAATAGTTTTGTATTATTTTCTAAAAGATATAGTAACGATACTTATAAAAAAGTCATATACTCATTAATTAGGTCGTTTAAAATTACAAAGCTTCTTACATTCGTATATCAAATAACGGCAATGAATTAATAACGACTGATATTTACTTCAGCTTTAAACAGATAGCGTCTATTTCAATTATATTATCTCACACAAATAAAAAAAAACTTGCATCGCACTCGCAACCGTAGCATTTAGTATTAAAACGTGGTAAGTATTGTTTACTTGATATGGAACTTTCGAATCATATCGTATTTACGTTAATGGCTTATAAAGCTGCAAATCCCTAAGTCACAATACCGAGGATGTAACGGTCTGTTACACTAAGAAAGATAGAAGGTTTTCCTGTTAACGAATTTTCAGACACAGTCTAAAGGTTTAAATTTGGCAGTGTTTGCCGTATTTAGGAGATTAGGTCGAACCTTTTTACCTGAACTATGTTCAGTCAATGCGACAAGGACCGTGCTATACGATTATGTGAGACAAGTGATAAAAGCATATTATTTGACTACTATACGTCCTTTCTCCGTTGAGAAAGGATATTGCGGCGGATACCGGTACAAACATCATAACTAATCCTGGTCACAATGTAACGAGACTATATATCGCCGTCCCCGGGGAACAAAATGATAACTTCCATTATCATCGTTTTAGTGTTTTGTCATTTTTGAGATCTTTGGATACTAATACACCTGCTCAATTTTTGTCGTAAATATTGTAGTGATACTTACGAAGTTACAAAATATTACACTACTATTCTACGATTATACTCATGCCTGATATTTCAAGAACAAAAATATATTGTACTATTATCTTAATGTATTTATGTCTTACTGCAGGACAAACAGCCTAACAATTATTTTCTCGTGAAAACTTCTCGACTAGCTTGTGATAAAAGCAGTTATCATTTTATTCTTGTGCAAAACAGTCTACGCGTTTCGTATAAGGTGTGTTTGTAATAATACTTTTGATGAAGTAGTTATAACTCAACCATGCTATATGTTAAAAGAGCCCAAAAGAATGAATTTATTACGAGGAAAATGATATAGCTGAAGATTTCTCGGCGGACGAATCAGAGTATTAGTCGAGTTTACATAGAACATCAAAAATATTACAACTCAATTGTCTGTCAAGTACTGGAGGCAATTCGGATTACATAGAAAATGCAAGTAAAAAATTGTAAACAATATCCAAATTTTATTTTTTTAACACAAGAAATATCTTAGCATCGCTATGAGTTATATACGAAGCTCATGAAATTTCTGATAATCCTAAAAAAAAGACAGAATGTGTTCTTGACTTGACTCCAACTAAGATTTATAATATAAAAAAATATGATCAAGGAATTTAAAAAAAATTATCAAGGAGGTGCCAATGAATGGTTTCAAAATCAAAATGAACCATCGAAAGGAAAGATTGGAATTAATGAACATGGCATACGAGAGCAATGAGATTTTGAATGTATTCATCATCAACAGCTCATATTCGTCCACTGCCGGACATAGGCCAATTGCACGCATTGTGATCGTTCTTCGGCTACTCGCATCCTCAGCTCCTGCCAGCCGTCTTGCGTAAATCGTCACTCCACCACGCCCGAGAACGTTCTACACTACGATTGCCGAAACGCGGTCTCTACTCTAAAACACTTTTTCCCCAACGGTTATCGGTTCTGTGATGATGTTTGTTCTGATGTGATTCCGCAGAGAAACTCTGAGCTAGTTTAAAGTCTTAAACTGGTGGACCAGCTTTGTCGTTACGTGAGTGACTACGTTTTGGCTCCGTATGTCATGACGGGTAGGATGCACCGGTTGAAAACTTTCGTCTTAAGGCACTGTAGGATCGACGATGTACAGATTCGACGTAACTTCCGAAACGCTGCCAAACCTAGCTGAATTATTCTATTCACCTCGTCCTCAAGGTTGTTCTACCAAACCAGTCCGAAACCCAGACTGTCCAGGGGGCTGGAATTCGTCGAGACTTCGCGCAAGATTGACACCACAAACCACAGATGTCTTCAATTTTCGAAACGATTTTGAGTATCTCATAGTCTGAAGTTGGTTACTATAAAAGAAAGTACTTCGCTACTTCACTGTATATGATGATATTAATTGTAAAAGCTTGTTAGGTATTGCTATGTTTGGCATGCTCAGATTGCGAAAAGAGGTGCTAATAAAATAGGTACTTGCTTGAGTCAATTGCTACTCCATGAGAAGAAAAGAGGCGTCTATAACATATTATTTTACTCCGATGTATGTTACGGTCAAAATAAAAACAGATTTATTTTAGTTTGATATATATTTACCTCACAAAAGCTGGGATTTAATACAACAGACAGATGTTTTGAGATTGGCTAAGACCAAAGTGTGGGAGATTCGATGCATTTCAATATTGAGGGCTAACTGAAACGTAGAATAGAATATACTCCCGATTAAATTTACTCAATTGTTAAGAACACATATGTTAATGGCGACAGATATAACGTCAAGGAAATGATGAAATCAGAGTTTTACAACCTAAGGGGCAGTCTAAAAAACTGGTAAGATGGTAAGAGAATATTGTGGACTCAAATTATGGAAGAGAGTGTTACCCATTCACAGCAATCAGTATTGAAATACAGATATTATTTAAACATAGAACCTGTGAAGAATCAGTATGAAACGAGATACCCGACAGATAGTGAGTCCAAACCCCAGCGATGTGGCGGAGTTGCCAGTGCTGTACATATGTATGTATACTGAACTTTTTCCAGTAAGCAAGGCTATGTATGATGGTTTTATGTGCGTTTCCAAGTTAGCACATATCTCAAGCATTATCACGCTCTTAACAAGTTTCTAACTCATCAGGGTAACTCTGGAAGCAATGCTGATGACGAGGAAGAAGATAATGATTAATATTTCAGTTTTTGATTAAAACTGTTTTATTTGATTAGGTAGTTAAGTTTTTTAATTAATAATATGGGACTATGTATTAATTATTTAATGAAGATTAAAATAAAACAGATGAACAGATGAAAAATATTGGAAGTTTTGTTGTATTTCCTTGGTTTAATTTTGTTTTAATAAAAAGGAATCATGAGAAAAGCAAAACTAAACGTGATAACTATATCAAAATTTTACAAGAAAAATCGATTACAGTCATTAAATATAAAATGGTGAATGAATATTTACGAGAACAAAATGGTATTATTGTATTATCATTTGCATTTGGACTCTTGAAACCCTAAGAATAAAATGATATAGCTGTTGTACAATATTTGACTTTGGATAGGAAATACTGTGAATAAAATGATAACGGGCGTTAGGCAACACAGGTGATGATTGATTTTGGCTAATTTCTTATTTTTTAAATAACTCCGTTTTAACATAGGTTACAGGTTCTTCTCGTTATTAACTTAAAGCTTTTAAAAATCTAATTTTCTAAAAACTTTAAATCACGCTTCTATGTCCAGTATTTAAAAAGTTATTGACAAAAACATGTTTTTTAATTCTCCTGAAAATTTACGTTTTGTTAGTTATCTTTTTATTCCCCGGGGACGGCGATATGAGGATTAATTTTTTTTACAATTCAATCGTTTACAGCAATAGACGAGGCATTAGTTCGAGCATATTAGAAAATAGTGCACACAAGCATTAATTGTCAGCTATTTAAAGGTGATAGTCAGATAATAGAGAACTAGGAAACAGTGTGAGAAATCGGAAAGATTATTATTCAATATAGAGAGTAGCATGAGTGGAATATCAGTAGAATAAAATGAAATGAGACGAGATATTATAAAAAAGGTACAACATTGTGTTTCCAAAAGTGAAGAGTTCAAGTAAAAGTATGTAAGTAAAAGAATGATAAAATTTTAGGAATTTATAGCAAAGGATAAATTGATTAAGAATTCAAAGGTAATGGTTAAATGATGCTTTATGTAAATTACCTTTGATATAACGCTATGGCCCTGACATTAATAATACGATGGTTTCTATGTTATATAGGTAGGATATTACGTAATTTTTTTACATAAATATTTATTAGCTTTTTGTTTTTAGATACAAATATTTTTCTTTGAATATCGTAAAAATTATGGTAGTTCAATAGGTTAGTTGCTTTTAATCGTTGGCGGTTAACTTTATACCGAATTAGTAGTCGAGCGCGGTTTCGCACGCTTTTTAGGCTGTTGGTTGTCATATGCGAGGCAAAAAACCTGTGCCCTTTCTTGAATTTGTTTCATACCAAATTTCATCAAATTCGGTTCAGCGGTTTGGCTGTGAAAGAGCAACAGACAAATAGAGTTACTTTCACATTTATAATATTAAATATAGATAACAACTTTCTTTGGCCAGTATCAAGATCAGGAGCCGGGGCTAAGCCCAAAGACAAACGAGGTAACTAGCAATATTATAATGTGGCTTTATATTTTAACTAAAAAAAATAATTAATAATAATATTCAACAGAAAACGAATCCATAACTTAAGTCTGATTCAAGAGTGTTTGTAAACACGAATGACTTTTTCTTTAATGTGACAACTATATATACCCAAAATAGTTGACAACCGCCAACTGTTTTGTTAATTTATTATCAATTATAATGACATCATGACACATATAATTTCTGTATAAAAACAGCATAACACCTTCTTATATTCTACATTGAAGATAACATCTTGGTAATATATATAACCTATTTGATAAGTTAATTACATTGTTTTTATTTCCTAAAACAGTGTCCAAGATTATTTCGCTTCTTAATATGATTTAAGCGATACATTAAAATGAAAATCTTCCAGATGTCATCAAAATTACTTATTTTAATCTATACAAGGAACCATAACAATATATAATTTCGTAGTTATGTAAAATTCATAATACTTATATATATTGTTCTGTTTGGTGATGTCTTGGCTACGATGATCTTTTAACTAGGCTAGTGGATTGACTCTGAGTCAAAATATAGTTTTGATGTTATATTAACGAATTAAATTGAAAGACAACGACTAACATAGGCAAACCGAGATGGCCCAGTGGTTAGAACGCGTGTCGACCGATGATTGTAGGTTCAGATCCAGGCAAGCACCACTGAATATTCATGTGCTTAATTTGTATTTATAATTCATCTCGAACTCGACGGTGAAGGAAAACATCGTGAGGAAACCTGCATGTGTCAAATTTCAACGCAATTGTGCCACATGTGCATCCACTTACCCGCATTGGAGCAGCATGGTGAAATGTGGACAGCAGTGGGAAATTTACAGGCTGTTAATGTAATTTAATGACTAACATAGGTACAGATAATGATATCTGGATTTAGAATCAACATAAGACTGATCAGTAACATATGTAACTGCATACTATACTAATGAATAATCTGGTTAATTTTAAAAGCAACCAAGTTTCTTCCTCTTTTTTCTCACTCGAGGTTTCTTCTCAAAAGGATAGATTTATAATACTGACAATATAAAAACTTTTTATAGTAAAGATTACCTCAGATGACATTACGAAGTTTACTAGAATAAATTAAAAAATCGGATTAACGCTTAATTTTAAATTAAATATATTTCGTACAAATTGTTTATAACAATAAAACCGATGACTAAAAGACAAAAAAGCATTTATTATTGAAATGTCATATTCTATTAATCACGTTTAGAATTGTCTTGGATGAATATTAATACATAATGATAAGGGTCTTAATGTAATCTCAACAGAACTTTAAACCAATAAATTAACAATATTCCCACGAGAATTATTAAAATTAACGCTATATGTTAATATATTGTCGCTAATAATTTAACACAGCTGAATTTCCATTTTTTCCCTATATTTTATGCAGTTTTTTTTATATAAGACTTAATGATATTTAAGACACTTTTTTTCTTTTTAAGACATAATTTTATGTTTATTTTTTTTACTCATTAATTCTTAAAACATTACAGAGACAGATTTAATTATCTCCAATTCTTCGCACAAATTAATTAATAACTAATTCGTACTTTTAATTTGTTTCATAATTGTTATCTTATGCCCGACGGTAAAGGATAACGTCGTGAGAAACCTGCTTAGGTTGTCAGATAAAAACTGTCACACGTTCCTTAATTGATGCTCTACTCAATTTTCATGTACCAAAGAACTTATGCTCGGGAAAATATCTTAAGGTAACTTACATAAGTGTCATAAATTGGTCATAGGTGCATTCAACAATAAACGTTAGTGATGATTGGTATTTGTAGGCTTTGTTTATATGACTTACAACTTTTAATTACGTTTTTGTTCAACTTTTGAATATTATCTGTGCGCGTCCTTAAAGTCTAGTAGTTTTGATAACACTATAAAATAAAAGGGTAGAAATACCGCGGTAAATATTAATCTCAAAAAGTAAGTTAACCTTTATGGGCATGCTTATTTCATACAAAAATATTTATTGCAATATTATAACATAAAATAAACAACTACAATATACCCATATGCAACCCATAAGCTAATCATATGAGTTATATTAGTGGATGATATTTAGAATATCATAGTAAATATTAACCTCACCTCACTTAAGTGTGGGTATACCTTTAGATACATTTTTATTTAAAAAAAATGTTTTGCACAGCAAATATCACAGATCTAGTTACACCTGTGCAGTCACTTTACGGATGTGGGTAGACTAGATCTTCCTTATACGTTCGGTGTTGATATCCAATTCGTGACATTGTGGTCTCTGGAGACCGCGAGACTCGGTCTACGTATTATCTTTAAAAAAATATCATTATAAACGAATAATAAAACTAATATTAATAAAATTTGTTTCGACCAATCAAACTAAACTGGAAGGAGGGCGGATACAGGGTCAGCGACTTAACGCACTATCCGAGATATTTTTTTTTATTGAAAATAGCCTTGGGTATAAGTAGATTCAATGACAGAGAATCACACCATCAAATGTAGACCAATAAATGTACGAACATTTGGTATAAAAATAATTTTGTATATCAACATTTAATATGTAAATGAAGTTATAACAAAAAACTATGTTCTATTTATAACTTTATTTTATTCTCATAAAGATAAAACTGCACAATAAAAAATTTAGTACATTCAGAAATATTCTAGCTGTACTAATATTATAAATGCGAAGGAAATCTGTCTGTTACCTCCACGCTTGACTGAACAACAATACAACCGCTGAACTGATTTTGATAAAATTTGGTACTGACACAATTTGAGTCCTAATACTTCTTGTAAATCACTTCTCGAGGGGATAAAATGGCGGTTGCCGGCTGGTGTTTTATTGGTTATGTTTTATAAATTATGCACGGGTAAAGCACGGGTGCAGGCACTGTTATTTTTTTTTTAATTAAAAATGTAACATTTGTTGCCAGTGTTAAAATTTTCGTATTTTATAAGGAAAGACCAGGAATTGCACTAAACGTTTATTCGGAATACTTATTTAGAAATAAAACGCGTTTTTATTTGATATCATAATGGTATCGCTGATCATGTTACATCGATGTATTAAATTAAAAGATGTTTTTATAATCTGTATCTATTAATAAATGAGAACACGATTTTTGTGTTCCCAGAAAATATCAAACCCTTGTGATCAGAAAATAAATAAAAATTTAGTACAAAGAAAACCGTTTTATAGTAAAATAAAGGATTAACGAAGGTTATTAACGAAATAACACAATTAGAATCAGATAAAGTTTTACAACATATTTTCATTTTAATATTGACGTAACAAAGTATGTAGCATAATCATCGATATAACTATGACGTCATAACTACTATAACCTGAAAAATGAACTAAATTAGTATTTAGAAAATTAAAGAAAAATAAATAAAATAATAATTTAAAAAGAAAATGTAACACTGGCAACACACTAATGATATTAAAAATATCGAACATTACAAAAATAATACAGATTAAAATAAAATAAGGTTATTTATAGAACATACTTAGATCTTTTTCTGTAACTCCATTTACATAAGATATTTTTAATCCAAATTATTTATAATACTAAATGTCGATGTGCCTTAATTAGCCAACATTTGCATGTTGTGTTTTGATACTTTTAATAGAATAATCTATACCTATTATCTATTAAATCAAGGTTTTTTCACTGTAAAAAAAAGAATATCAGAAAGCGAATAAGGTCGCTGGCCCTGCATCCGCCTTCTTTGCGGTCGGGTCCAAGTTGTCGTTCTATCGAAGTATAAGAATAAAATAAAAGAAAGCAAACCTAAATTAACGGAATCATCTTTAATAGGTTCTGCGCATAGTACGACACGACTTAGATGTAGCATCGGCAAATTAAATAAAATCGATTACTGCCGATTTATACAACCAATAGGAATAGCTCCCTAACGCGCCATTCGACGCTATTCGTCGCTATAGATTCTCTCATCAATTCAACCCGAGAAATTAGGTGCATGTAAATCGACGTGTCAAATTGACGAATATATAATACATATGATATTACAAGTTATTACGTTTGTGTAAAGATCATATTCATATAAGAAATAAATATTGATAATTTGGGATAGCGTACTTAATTCGGATGTGATCGGTTTTGAGAATTTTGACGATGCTACATCAAGTTGTGTCGTACTATACTTGGATAATCTCCCATACAAAATAGACTTCGAAACAACATAAATGTCGAAGTATATATATTAAAATACTTATATAAATCGAAATACATATATACGTTCCATAATAGAAGAATAGAATAATAGTGTCTATTTTAATAGACTTACTAGTAGTAGGTATGACTGCTTTGCACGTAGACCACAGTGACCAATTGAATATTAACACCATAATATAATAAGGTCTAGTCTACGCACATGCGTAAAGCGCACAGTTGTAACTAGATATGTAATGTTCGTTTCCTGTGACGATAAAATAGGAATCAATATTTTTTTATCAAATAAAAATGTATGCAAAGGTAAACCCACAATATAAGGTATATATTTATTGTGATATATATTAGTATACATTCTCTTTTATTAAAATTAATTTTCAATTTTATTTTAGTATTGACATTTTTGAAAGAAGGTTTTACTGCATTAATTAATTAGAATTTATTTTTAAAAATGTTTTCTGTAACTTAAATTTTTTGTACTATTACACATTTTGTCTCACTAAATTAAAATCGGTTTTTATTCAAATGTACATGAATATTTCTTATTACTTGTCATTAGTTTTGAAAGTGCTTGCTTAACTCGAAAAAAAGAAGGTTCTTACGTTTAATAAAATTATAGTTAATGTTTTACACGACGCCTAATGACATTATGTATCATAACAATCAATTTTCCCGCCATGAAGAATATTTGTCAATGTTGACGTTGCCAGATTAAAACGACTATCATAATGATTATAATACAAAGTGACAAATACTCGTCTGGGGATTCTAAAAAAATAGTAATCCATATAATATTTAATTCAATTCAATTCTTAGTTTAATGACTTTTATATAATATTTAATATTGAGTATTATATCAACAGTGACATATTTGTCTAATCAATTTTTCCGCCATGACAAGTATCTATCTATCAAAGTGTATTCTGCCACATTATAAATAAAAATTTTAACAAAAAGAAAAACCGACTTCAAACAAAACACTATTTTAAAACAAATGAATACGCACGAAAAAGTAATATAAATAATTCCGTATTCAACATATTTTTTAGAGTCCTCCTAAGTAAAGTAAAATGAAAAATATTAGACTACTTAAATATTAGACTAAATTTTTTCGGTCAGATTAAGAAAACCCACCAACATTTTTGTCAGATTAAGAAAATATGCTTTCAGGATACCGAGATAAACCGCCCCTATGAAAATCTGACGCGCTCGAGTATTTCAAAAAAACTTTTTTTTTTTGCATTTTCAAAAATTCATCGTAACTTATCGTCACGCCGAAATTGTCAGTTTTTTTAAAGGGAGCTTCCTTGGGGCCCACTTAACACCCCTTCCGAAAATCTGACGCACTCGAGAAAATTTTTTTTTTTTCATTTTTGACTACTTTATATGCCTACCCCCACCACGCAAACCGGCAGATTAGTATACCGTTGTTATCAGAGGCGCTAGGGGCATACGTAGGTAGTATGAATATCTGACGCGCTCGAGAATGCCCAAGTAACTGTTTTTTTTTAACATTTTTGAAAAACCGTACACGTTAAACCCACCGCTAAAATGGTTTTTACCATACGAGCTTTTCTTTTCGAAATTATTTTAACTTTCGATTTTGATAGGCCTCGACGGCGCCGTTGAATTACGCCATTTAGCTACCTCGCCTCCCTAACTATCAGTAAAAAACTTTGCAAAAGAGCTATTATATGTCGTCCATCATATGACATCACATCATATACACAAAACTTGATTAAAGACAGTAAGAAATTCTGCCCCAAATCGCACCCTAACTATAAGCTGTTTAGGAGTTCCGTCAATACATAGTATAAAACAAAGTCACTTTTTCTGTCCCTATATCTTTAAAACTACGCAACTGATTCTAATGCGGTTTTTTTTAATCGATAGTGTGATTCAAGGGGAAGGTTTGTGTATATAATACATGAACAATATAGGAAAGAAACACTGACAATTTTAGAAGTTTGCAATGTGATGTCGTAAATAAACAAATTCTTTAGTATATTTAGTATCAGTATTGCACCCGTGAGAAGTCGGGGCGGGTCGCTAGTTGATTATAATATTTGATTATGACAATTACATGAACATAACCACGTGCCGGAAAGTGATTCAAATATCCAAGTAACTCATAAATAAAAGATTCGACCGAGTATTGCTAACGTGCTCCTCAGAATTGTTCCGTTCCCTCCCGTTCCCTTAATTTGTCATAGATCCTATGCTCAGAACCTTACCAAATGTTCACCAAACTACGCTTAAAGTATATCCTTTATAATAAAAAAAGAATAATCAAAATTGTGCCAACCAATTTTGAGTTATTCACCTATTTATCGCGCACATACATAATGCAAATTTAAGACTTATGTCGTTTTCATACGGATACCATCATTGGACAAAAAATTTAAAAAAATGGGACCCCACAGAAAGCACTACCTTTCAAACAAAAAAAAATTATCAAAATCGGTCTACCCAGTAAAAATGTTTTGAGGTAACAAACATAAAAAAAAAATACAGACGAATTGATAACCTCCTCCTTTTGGAAGTCGGTTGAAAAAGACAATATTATAACTATTATTATAAGTACAACAAAGTGACAAATACTCGTATGTCGGTATGTATATAATAGATAATAATAATTCGTATAATATTAAATTAAATATTAAGATTTAATCTTATGGAGCCTTACAGTTTGAATTTATATGCTTGCTAGGGAATAATACAAAACTAACCTGCGACATAAAAACGGTAATAGATACATCCACAAATGATGATTATACTTAATTATAAAATAAACTGTTAACAAGTTATTGTTTGTTTGACTATTATTATTAGGTATACATTTTTATAATTATATGTTTTAATATAACTTAAACTCACAATATCCGACGTTAATTGTACTTTATAATTTTGCTTGTACATTATTGAAGAATAATGGGTAGTATTGAAATAATTCCAAATCAAATCGATCGATAAGAATGCTTGAATCAAAACTGTCAGATTTATATATTGTACAGTCACTAGTTGCCACTCCTGGCTTCGCTTGCTCATCAAGTGTTACATATAAAAAAGTATATCCTTCGTTGGTATTCAAGTTTGTTTAATTACAAATTGAATCCAATTCGTTTCAATGATATAGTCATAAACGTATAAAAATTTGACTAACTTTCGCATTTATAATATTAGAGAAATAAACATATATTATAAACTAGTAATATCCCGCGGCTTCGCTCGCGTTTTAAGGTTCTCCTATCTTGGGATTCAAGTTTTGCTTCATACCAAATTTCATCAAATTTGGTTTAGCGGTTTGATCGTGAAAGAGCAACAGACAGAAATACATACAGAGTTAATTTCACATTTATAATATTATTATAGATGATAATTTTTGTAACGTGCGTTAATTACGTGGGAACTACGTGCCGGTGCGTAAAAACAACGCGCAGCGACGCGGAATCATCTATGGTTAGAAGCTTTTTATTTATTTTATCTATTATTTTTTTTATGCATTGTTTAATGTTTATTTAATGAACATTGAAGCGGGCGGGTAGCAAATACCATATATTTAATATAAAATACGATTATTTTTGCACATCAAATAAATTATGTTTTTTTATTCGAACCTCATGGTCAAGTTAAATCTTTAGACAGACTAACTATTTAAGTGGTTGTTATTATAAGATTATAAGACATGATAACTGGATATATGCTAGTATTCTCATAATAACAAAGGAAATTTATTAAAACTTACTATAAATAGACTGTACTTCTGACTTTGGATTCCAAAAATACATGTTTGTTTTTGTACGTAAATAAATGTTAAAGCCTCAATAGCTCACTGGCATATTGGCCGCCTAGCGATGTGTGTAGTCGCAAACCCGATTTCTACTCGTTAGACTATACGACGCCTGAACTCTTAATATAATCTTTGCGTTAAACTCTAAAGGGAATTTTAATCCTTGAAAAGTTCATATAAAAATATGTTTAAATATTATTCGTTGTCTTGCAAATTTTAAAGATAGATAAGTAAAAGGCTTGATGCTGGTGACAAAAGTGTAGTTATACTCTGTAAATGTCTTATAGCTGTATTAAAGCCTCCTGAATCAGCAGGGTTAAGGGTTAACCTTCTCCTCAAAGGGAAAGCCCTTTATGGATATGGCTTATTGAGCTGTTAGACAATGATAGTTCTCATTCTAGTTTTCACGATATTTTCTTTACCGCTGAGCACGAAATGAATTATAAACACAAATATGAATACTATTTTGATTATATATGTTTATCATAATAAATTACGTACCTATATAGTAATACGGCATAAATAAAATAAGCCCGTTGCAAATAAATGAGAAAATTGCTAAAATTTAATTGGACAAAATGCTCAAACCTGTTCATTATTGGACCATTTCGACGTTTCGATAATGACGTAGAGAAAGGTGAAACTTAAGAAAAATAACAAGTATAACTAGTTGTCCGGAAAAGTTCGGAAATATGTCGTTCATTTTTTCGTCGATTTTTAACGTCAAAGTTCAACGAATCGGTAGGTAATATCATCAGATATTGTTCACTTGTTTATCAAGATTTTTCTGTACAATATATAATACTTATACACTTATACTGATATCATTTCTAATATGGTCCCACCTAAGTATTACGTGAGTAGAATTTTAATAATTATTAACCTTACTCTGGCCCTTATCAGCAAAAGCCAGCAAAGTTTTACTGTGATCGCATCCACCTATGTTAACGTAAACTTTTATTAACGTTAATGATAGTTTTTTTATGATCAGCAGTCTTTATGTCTAGAAATAATGAATTTATACGAAGAAGAGGAATTAAATGCACGTATGATAAATGATATGTACTATATTTTGCGTAAATTCCAGAAGAATAATAATTAAAAAGTACTGACGTAATCACCTAGACTCCCAATTACCCTTGTCATTAAAAATAAGCCCTCCTCAGTACCTCTTCAACTTTTAAGTCATTCTCGAGTCATACCTGAAACGAAGACGGAAACGTAAAAACATTAAAAAATTTTTTTACCTTCAATAAGATTAGACACTTGATACAAAAACGTATCTAAGCAATTTCGTAATATTCTTGTGAAATATAAATTATACATAGATTAAATGAAATATTTTACAGCGACAAAAAAGACACCTTTGATGACGTCGGTGTTTCAATTGTTTGTAGTAAAATAATTTACTTGAATAAGCAATATACGACGCGGTATATTGCAACATTCATTATTTTTGAAGTCTGCGACTGCGTTTGTATCAATTCATTTTAATATCAGCAAATAAGTTTAATGATGATGGTGATTTACTAAAGGTAATTGTAATCCCGATCATATCTTGTTCTTATTGAGGTTCTGATCTATTTGTAATGTGTAATCCTTTTTTACTTCCTTGCGTAACTAATATATCTACCCAGACTTCTAGCTTTGTAACTCAAGAAACTGACTTTGTTTTTTAATATAACATTATTTATTTTATTAAACATTTATGAATTTGAAAATATTTTTGTATAAAATTAAAGTGTTCATTTAAATGATTAAATTAGAAATAGCACTGTAATACATTATGACTAGAAGGCTATTTTAAGAAATAATGTTGAATGTGACGTTTTTTTGGTGAATAGAGACTAATGTGAAATATGATGTATATATTTATATATTGTGTAAGTTTACCTATGTATTGCGTAATACATATAAAAAAAATGTTCCATAGTAAGGCATGGCCATAATTATCGAAGGCCTCTTTTTCTCTTTAGAAAGGTGAATAATTAGAGCTTATTCCACCGCGCTGCGATGTAGATTACTGGCCACACATACAATTTCCTTTGCCGCCAACCGCTAGACAAATTAAAAAAAAATCACATTAAAACTAATTACAATAACTATATACAAATTAGACTAGTTACTTAAATAGCCTTTAGATACGAATTAAAGGGCTCATTATCATTTTAAAATAGTTAAATCAATTAAAAAACGATATGTTACAAAATTATGCAACGCTTTTAATGAATTTTGAGAATGAATATCTCAATGCCAGACAAATTATTTTATGACTTTTTCGATACACCAAGGCTCTTCCGTTAACGATTCTTTTTTTCTACCTACATTGATTTTTTTTTTGGGTTTAATCATAGTAGTTAAGTCAAATATTATCTTACAAACTCAGAAGATTTTCTGATTACAATGTTACGTAATGTTAATCTGGCTTAATATTATATTTCTAATTATCTTCTCGTTATTGATTTAATAAGGAAACGCTTTGCATATTGCAGTAAAAAAAATACTTAAAAATAGTTTTGAAAATCGAAGGTACATAAAACCTACTTCATAAATTAAAAAATAAAATAAAATAAAGAATGTTCACAACAATATTCTTAGAATAAAGAGTAGCTATCTCAGCGCAAATAATTTCTATATAAATTAATTATCACAAATATTACAATAACATAGACAGTCCTCGTCATCAATAAAAAAAAACAATCTTAGATAAGTTTATATAATTATCTTAACATCCTTCCATTAATAAGTTTATGAGATTTGTATAACTTACCTCGCAGTGTTCCCACATACAACACCTACAAGGTGATACCGCGAGACATGAAAAACAAATCGACAATCTAATCGTATTTTCTCTCTAAACATCCAGAAATGGCCTAAACGTAAACCTCATTATTTCATTAATTAAAGGACCAGTTTCAAACTTTAATCATCACTTGTGTAATACGCTTGAACTTAACAATTATATGAAGGTGTAAGGCATAAAAACAAACTTGATTCAGTTTATTATAAGCTATCGCGTAGACACGCGGTCTTCGAAATATCACTTCGGAATAAAAAAATTACGACTCAAAAACTTACAAAATACGAATTTTATATTATAATAAAAGTATAATATTAAAGACAATTGATAAATAAACGTATTATTCTAGTATAAGTCTTTAGCAAACAATTATTGAAGACTCGATAAACAAAAGCTAGTAATAAGATTAACTCCATTTACAAGATTGAATTATACAAGAACAACATGAAATGGTCGTGTTTGAAATGAATTGACGTTCTACAAATAATAAATTATTATAGTGTGTTCATGTTAAGTTATTGTTTTAAATAATTTGATAAGTATTACAATGACGACGGACTCGAAGAAAATCATCAGTCGATCAAGAGTGGCGTTATCACAAGTAAGTTTATCATTATATATTTACCAAAATATTTGTAACCTTATTAATAATGTATTTTTTTGTATGCAAATTATTAGATAAATAATAATTCATTATATAATATAGTTAAAATGATAAAAATACTATTAATTGGCATAAATATTTTCTTCCGTATTATATATTTTTTAAACTTTTATTTACTTTTTCCTTTTCAACAATAATTCAACGATAAGTTGCTACTGGTTGTGTTAAGCGAGTAAGGATTATTTCTCTTATATTTATAATCTTAAGTATTTTATAATTTAACAAATAAACAGTATAATGCTTAGCTACTTTTTATATTAAAGTAGGTCAAGTTGACAATGTTGTATGATTTGTTATATAAAATACAAGTTGTACGAAATTTTTCATTTATAATTTAGACACTTTTCCCATTTTTTTTCCATTCATAAACAGGTGTAATATTTTAAAAATAGATTAATTAAAACAACGTAACCAATAAAGTGAATACCAATGAAATTTCGTTCAATAAAATTCCATTAATGATAGTTGATACACGTAGGTACGAAGTGTCCTCAACTTTTATAAGATACAATTTGTCAATAACTTTTAATAGGCTATTTGTCGATGTGAAACTCATAGCAGAATGTATTGACGAACATTTTTTTACATATATTATATATACCTAATCAAAAAAATTATACTTTAAAATAAAGGCAAAGAATAGTGTCAGTTCGTTTTGTAACGGAGTAGTATACAGTTAAGATAATAAAATCGTCTTGTAACATAGACACAAACAGGTTAGAATTTTTAATTAGTTTATATATTTCGGGAAGCAGACATGCAAACCGGTATCCTGGTGGTAAGTGGTGACTATTGACTCGGGCACCGTGAGAAATATAATCTGCCTCGTTCACAATACCGTCAAAGTGCCGATAATCACGTGATAGAAACTATAATCTTTGTTGATGAAACTACACTAGTTGTCTGATTATTTAAATATAGCAACAATTTTTGGCTCAAGTATATTTGGTCAAAGGATTTTTTAAAACCACTTGTAAAATATTAGCGACATTTTATTAAATCTTTATAATAAAAATTATTTTCTTTAAGTAGACTTTTACAAATTCTTTTAAATCCTCCTTTTACAGAACTGTATTAAAAATAAACGTACCACCGTTTCGGATAGCAGAATCTACGAAAATGAACTGGTAAAAGCATTTGTAGTACAATACAATAGAAGTACAACTATAAGTGGAATATTAATTGAATAAAATTTTCAGTACATCTCTTCAAAATAGATTAAATGATTACGCAATCTAAAATAAATTAATGTAGGTTATTAATTAAAATAAAATAATAAAATAAATCATTTTATACAATATCATATTAAACTAAAGCTTTCATAGACTAGTTTATTTCATTATTCGTTTTTGAATTCAGTCCTTTTATGTAAACGTACAGTCTAAAACATTTGAGATTGCTCAATCGTCCATACTAGTCATTAACTGGTTCAAACCGGAATGGATGTATCTAAGGTTACATTTTTTGTTAACTAAAAACAAACATTTTGAATCCGAAATCAACATCTATAACTGTTCTATGACCTTAGTAAACGAATAATTTTTTCTAATGTTTATTTATATATACGCTATTTAACAGCTTTTGTGACACATAAAAATTATGAAAATTGTATAATTAAAATTTTTGAATATAATATGTAAAAAATTATTAATTCATTAATTAATGGTTTTTAACGTAATTTAAGTCAAAAGTTCATAATAGTGGTTCATCTTTTTTTAACAGAATAGAACATTAATATGTTCGTTTCATATTTGGTTATTAATTTTAAAAATAGATATGTATTTACGTTAAATATTTTCAAGAACTATGTACGTAACGTACAATAAGATCATATGGGAAGTTTTGACAGCATTTCTTCGATGAAAAGCGATTCCGATAACTTAGACAAAACGTCAATACACAAAAAAGCAGATTAAATTGTTTCAAGAATTTGGTGTTTCTTCAAACGGTACACATATCATTATGTCACGAATTAGAAACGATTTTTGCCGCTTGGTTCGTCCGATTTCGCCTCAACTTAATAAAAAATACAATCATCTTATTTTGCAATAAAACCTTAGATTAGCCTTACGGGCTGTTGCTAATCACACTTTATTCTCATACTTTCCAGGCATTTAGAAGTATTACTAAAAAAGGACTGTTATAAATACATATATCACATCGTATCTTACTAGTAGTCTTCCGCGGTTTCGCTTGCATTTTAGAGTCATCTGTCAGGCAAAAAAGTAGCCTATGTCCGTTCTTGGAGTTTAAGTTTGTTTTACACGAAATCTTATCAAATTCGGTTCATCCGGTTTTCGTGAAAGAGCCAGAGCCATAAGAGCCAAAAACCCACAGCCAGACAGACAGACAGAGTTACATTCACACTAAAATTTCACTCATATCACGCAACAGATTATAAGAGAATAAGGTACTTTCAGTCGAGTAGCTTAGCATTAGTCAACTAATGTTAATGAATAATTACAAATTAAATACTATAATTTTAATTTAAAAAAGGTCTGGTATTTATTAAAAAGTAAAATTTCTTATTTTCCTCTTTTCAGTTTTTAGCATGTCTAGCGCTAAACGTTTTGCTGATTGGACTCGGAATGTCGATCAGTTTCGTCACAATGGTTCTTCCCGACGTGCTAGACGCCAAAGAGGGCCTGTCTTTAAATAAGAAACAAGCGTCCTGGTTCGGTAAGATATATTCACAATTATACTTCTTTACAATTCATTTCTAAATAAAAATAAATCTTTCTCTAACTTAAGCGCATTTTTAAAAGCAAATTCGAATAACTAACCTCATATCGTGAGTAGAGTTTTGCTTAAAAATTATATTTTATTAAAGTACTTACACCAATTTTTATTTATCGCTATTTTTCTTTAATATGAAACAAATACTCAAATCATGTAAACAGAAATACTTACAAAAAATACTAAGTTGCAATTACTCTCATATTCTTCTCATATTGCATGGCGATAATGCAAAAAAACCTTTACAATATTGCCTTAAATAAATAATATCAAGAAATACTAACAATATTAAATACTCTAAATGCTATACGAGACCGCATGTAATAAATTATGCTCTATGCATATGTCATTTAGCCCAAAGTCTCGTCCCGCACTAATTTATTAGTTTTACTAAGTAGATAAACGGATTGTATTGAGATTTGCGTTAATAAATTAAGTAAAAAATGTTTAAAGGATATATGAACATATATTGCTAAAATAAGCTGAAGGTCCCTTTTGTGTTGCATCATTCAATATGCCAATAAAAAACGTGTGTTAGAAATTAATGTAACTTGTGTAAGAATAAATTACTAACTAAAAGCAAAAATTTGGTATAGTAGTATAGTATAGTTTATTTATTTATAAAACGAAGAGCAAATGCTATGAATGCTGTAAATGAACACATATTTTATTAAATGTTCTTATGTAACGTGAAGCGAGAAAAAGAGGTTTTAATGTAACTCAAAAGAGACCACCTTACGTATATATACGCCTTATTAAAACAATTTCAATTTTTTTCAGTAATTTTTTTGAAATTCGAATTAACACGGTATTCATTTAATCATTGAACCATCATGAACTAATTCGTAAAAGTTTATTATATATCTTGTACAAGAATATGAAAATCATGCTTGCCTCGTCAGGTCTAAAACTAGGAAACATAGAAGCTTATATATACATACATATATATACGTACTATTCATTAAAACCGGTATAATTTTTATGTAAATTGGTTTTAAAGATTTTTCAGTTAGAAAACAAAGAAAATATCTCATCATTTATAACCATAGATTTTATTATCTTTTATTTATTTGAGAGAAAAATTTAATAGAAGTGTAAGCATTTTTCGGCAACTACTTAAAACAATTTCGAAGTAGAACGAGGGCAATAAATTAATACATCTTGTTTTATGATTATTGTACAAAGTAACGGGGTCACTGTTTTGTTATTAGTATAGAATAAAGATACATGTTAATCAGCGCTGGGTCGGGTCACGAGAAGGCCTCTATTCATTGATTAGCCCTCTCTTTCCTTTTACCTAAAACAGATTTTTAATCATTATTTTATTTTTATTGCCTTATAAGCCTACTGACGTAAATAAACATAATGGCGGAAAAATATTCTTCAAATTATTCATAATTATTTTTTAATTCTGTCTACAAAACTAACTTCAAGAAAATCTTGTAAGAACAAGCGTAAAAAAATAAAATAATAAATAAAGCACAATCATACATCAAAATTATAAATGTATTGTGTATCTACGGTCTTCACTATCACCAACTCCGTAAATAGATCTGTAGAAATTAGATATATTTGAATAATAATAATTGTATATCGTCTTTACAATGTTGTAAGTAATAAAATAATAGTTTTGACCTTTTAATTGAAATATATGTACAGGTTAGTTACAAGTGATCTCTTGAACTTATAAAGATAAATAAGATATTATACAACATGACCGTTTAAATCAAACAAAACGTTCAATCCTTTAGATTTTTGTCCTTATTTCCGACGTACAAGGAAATATACTTGTAAAGTGTACTTCATCAAAGCAGATAATTACAGTAAAACCTTGATTATCGGATTTAATTAAGAGCAAACACGGAGTCTCGATCGGATAATAGAAATGTATTTACTTTAGAGATTGAACTAAAAGAACACCATTATACATATTATTAAAATCACGTTGACATCCATATTAATTTTATATTATTTTTCTATAAAATCAAGCGTTCGGATAAAATAAATCAGGGTTCGGATAATCAAGGTTTGGATTGGAAAATGAAGATAATAATAAATGTCGTGCAATTGAAAATGAAAAAAACCCGATTGTTACCCATCAACAAAACCTTAATTGACAATTGTCATTATGTTATTGCACGCCTGTGATAAAACAGCTTAAATAAATAGTGGAAAGATAAGGCAAATAAATAAGCAAACTATAAATGGGAAATTTCATATTATACCTAAACACTGCATCTGCACTAATTGTTTTATATCAATTGCCGATTACATCAAATATGATTTAGATATACGTACATTTAAGAGAGACTGCTTATTCTGAAAGAAAAATTTTCGAGATACACCTGAAAACACTAGCGAGAAATGTCAACATGTGAAATGTGACCAAAATTAAAATGCTTCGATCTTATATTTCGTATTATTCTCTATGTTTCGGTTCTGTAAGAAACATTGCAAAGTCAAGCGTGATTAGTCAGATTATCGAGATTCATCCAGATTATTTCTCGTAATTTATTAACATTAAAACACATATCTGTTACTGACTCCTCTCAGTACTTAAATTCCGGACCTTATTATATATTAAAAGATAGCTACTAAACAGATTAAGCAGTGGAAAATTTGAGCAACTTGACCATCTGTTATCGAAAATAAAAATTGAATATAACAGGTAATAAAAGAGGTAAAAGCAAATTAAAAATTATTTAACCAAATTGATGATTAATCAATAACTGAATATTTATCAAACTTTTAATGTATTTTTTTATGTGCTTGAGAAGCATAGCCGGTTATTTCACAACATACTAAGCTTCATTTCTTGAGATTGCTCGATCCGTCCATGTCCATGATCAATTTTATCTTTATAATAGGAGGTTTATACAACCGCGGATGTTGAATACAATTGATTTATCTGCCCTTTATTTGGATACGTGGAAGAATTCGATTTTCCAACAGTCAACTGCTGACTACTTTGGGTAATATCGTCATTAATTAGAGGCTGTGCTATTTTAAGCCTGACTGCCTCTCATGAAAAAACTTTACTTTACTACTTTACTGCAAAGAATGCCACCCACTCTTGAATTTTAGCAGAAATTGGATATTTTTTAGATGATGATGACAAAAAATGATTTTTTTATACATTGATTTTCTTTTGTTATGAATAAATCCAAAAAAATAGGAACGGAGATAATAAAAAAGAACTTCATAACTTTTTACTTTCAACTTATAAACTTATAGGACATCAATGATTATTAAGAAAATATCAATCCTGATATATTCACCGACAGACCCTACGTCTAAAGAATGTAAGAGTGTATAAAAGTGAATATGTCGAAAAGTGGCGTTTATCCCTTCTTTCAATTGGTGGTTTAAGTATCAAAGTAATGTTACATTCAATAAGTCTTCCATTTTGATAATTATCGAGATAATATGATGAACAATAAATCGCTTTGTCTAATGATTTTTTTTTTAAATGAGTTTTGAAATATAACACGATTTTCCTGTAATTAATAAACATTTAAATAAAAATAAAATTAATATACATTCAAAATACATTTCTAAATGCACAAATGAAATTAGTATTGATACAATGATTATAACAACGCCCCTTACGTCATTATTGATTTAATTAAAGTTTTTATCGAAATCTAGCTTTTTGTTTTTAGTATAATGAAGAATTTTATAGTAAAATAAAAAAAAGTAATGTTGTTTTCTAGTTTCATATTAAAGGTATAATATTATATTCTAATCTAAATTTAAGTATTAATCCAATACACATAAACTTAAATCAGAAGATAATATTTGTGTCATATATAATATGATATAACTCAAATTATTACACCCGTTGGCAAATTGATACCTACTAGGCTGGCTACGTAGCGAAAAATGAGCAAAATACATACTCTATTAAATACAAATGTTATATGTTTCAACAACAACATACATCTGTAATAACGTGTTAAGCAATTCAAAATCAGTGTGACGTATTTATATTTTCAGGTAGTATGGCGTTCCTATGCCAACCTTTGGGGAGTATATTCTCGGGGCCGCTGTTGGATTACTTCGGACGAAAAAAGGCTTTATTCCTAGTAAACATACCGCACTTAATAGCGTGGCTTCTTTTATACTTTGCATGGGACGTGCCTTCGCTGTTCTTAGGCAATGCACTTCTGGGTATCGGCACAGGAATTATGGAGGCCCCGTCTGTTACTTACGTCGGAGAAATTAGGTAAGAAATTTTCAAATTCTTATTTGCTTTAATACTTCATCTCGTGCTTGGCAATGGGACATATCGTGGTCAGATGAAAATCTGCCAGACATATTTACATACATTAAACTGTATATTAGCAACGTGGCAAAAAAACTTATCTTCAAGGCGAAAGATTACTTGAGCATCTCTTAATTGATATGCAATTGTGGTCATAGAGGGCTCCTACATACTAAATAGTGTATTTATTTAAATATTAATAAATATTTGACTTAACAAACATTTAATGTCCTTGAACAAAAGTTTCAAAGATTTTCTATAAAAGAAATGTACTCAACTATAACCAAATCGAATTAAATACTGATAGGTTTTACAGTAGCTGTTACAGCAAATCTATACATTATTGAAAGATCTTTCGTTCCTGGCAAAGAGGGACAATTGGGCTGTTGTGCCGTTTCAACTTACACTGGATAAGGGGAAAATGGTTAGGCATCCTCGGTAAAATATTATCGTAGAGTTTAGAACATCGTGACCAGTTTTGACAAATGACGTTTGGCCTTGCTTCTAGCGTACCAGTGTGGATTACATGTCATGTGACGTCATAGCATCACGTGATCGTCACGTGTTAAACTATAACTCTCATTTTGAATTACCATTATTTATTTCGTCGCTTCGCTTAAAAAATTATAATTTTGAGTCGAACACAATAAAAAAAAGAACACGCTGTTTTAATGCTGAATCAAAAATTCAATATTACGCATAATTAAAAAATATATAAGTATATATATATATATGTTACGCTTGACACAAATTGTTATTGATTAGCACTTTTAATTATTTTATTTGTATATTTTAATCCGAGAATGTCATCCGTATTGGCAAAACAATAAATCAGTTGTATTAAAAAATTGTGTCTGTTACATGGATAGGAAAATCTATTCCAAAAATTTATTTGAACTGCAATAAATTTAATCGAAGATGACTTTTGAGCACTTATTATTCTTTGGGGTTTCAGTTTCAGCCATGCACGCAAAATAAACAAATTTGTCCATGTAGTACGTAAAACATAAATTCCGCTGCACTGGCGATTTTTTACGTAGTTAATACCTAAAAAATATTAGTATCAAGTTTTTAATATCCTATTCTCAACGTCATTACAAAATCATTACCAAAATATGACACCTATAAAAAAAATGTTTTTTTCGAATATCTATTTTTATGGTACATGTAGGCGGACAACTGGTACTCGGTTCACCTGATGGTACTTTCTATTAGACGAACCATTTGTCACAACCGCCCACAGACGTTGACGATATGAATATTAATCATTCCTTACATCACCAATGCTCTGTCAACATTGGGAACTAAGCGTTATGTCCCTTGCGCTTTTAGTTATACTAGCGGCTCGCCCCGGCCTCCCTACGGGTGTAATTCTGATACTAAACACACTTCGATGTCGATGATTGTATATCTATTAAATACAAAATTCCTTCTTTTCGAAACATTTTATCTATTAATAAATAAAAAATTAACAAAAACCGACTTCAAACAAAACGCTATTTTCAAACAAATTAATGTGCACTAAAAAGTAATAAAAATAATTGCGTATTCAACATATTTTTTAGAATCCTCCTAAGTACGATGAAATGAACAATGATTTCTTAAAAGACGATTTACGATTATATACGTAGTTATATGTAGTTATTGTTATTTTTGGAGCCGGTGTCAAATGGGTCCACACGGGAAGCGCTGCCTCTCAAGCAAAAAATACCAAAATCGGTTCACCCAGTGAAAAGTTATGACGTAACAAACATAAAAAAAATACAGACGAATTGATAACCTCCTCCTTTTTGAAGTCGATTGAAAAAACGCATAAAAATCCGTTGTATAATTTTAAAGATCTAAGCATACATAGGGACAGACGGCGGTAAGCGATGTTGTTTTATACTATGTAATGATTAGCTCACTCAACATTCGAACCAATACACAATAATACTAAGCATTGTTGTTTGACGGCTACCACTAAGGTATGCCATCACTTGACCAACAGTTGGTGAATTTTCTTCTCGATAATAGAAGATTTGTATTTGTTGTGAGGATTAACGTTATTTTGATTTGCATTTACATTATTATTTATGCCTTTATAGTATTTTCCGATCGCAAAAAGAACTAAGCGAAATAAGCAACTTTGAAAAAACCCAATATAATCGAGATTTTATTAGACAAATTGAAATTTTGAATAATCTGTGATATCCATTAGGGTTTCGCGAAAATTACGTTTTGAATGTCAACGATTTTGATATCGAAACTGTTAGTAAGGTTAAGTGGTAAAGTTGAATAATATTATATTATATCTAATGTAATATATTATAAAAAAATAAAGTAACGTATTCATCAATAACTCACCGCAGTGCATAATATAGGAGAGCTATTAACAAATTGCATGGAAAATATTGCTCTGAGGTATGTTAATTTAATCCTTCGTTGGAAATAAATCTCCTATTGCCTTAGTAATAAGAGTCAATATCCGGCCAAAATAAACCATAAATAACATTTCGAAGGTTCACACATAGATAATCTGTTATAATGTGAATTAAAAAATATAAATGCAGCGATAATCCACGATGTTTTATTTATAAGTGTTATCAGGATTTATTATATAACATGGATATACAATTTAATAATATAAAACACATAAGATTATCATAAAGACTTAGAATAATACGACAGCTGACCTTTATTTAGTAAATAAATTAGCACGGTTATATCCAATACCTCCATTAAAAAAGATCTTTTAAAGATTAAAAATGAAAAAAAATGTTAATCCGTATTCAAAGCCAAATTATAAAGTGAGTTACGTTTTTTTTCTCATGAAATCCACTTCTTCATTCAAATTAAAATTTATATTTTTTCTTATTTAATACTAGCTCATAGTTTCAAAACGATCAGAAACTATACTAAAAATTTATATGTATATATTTTACCCTATAGCATTAACATAGATAATAATCAGCCCAGACGCTTATCAGCAAAAGTATCACATTAATTTAAATAATACTTCATGAATGTAATACTTTTGAATAGTCAGGTGGTAATTAATCCTACATGGTTAAATGAAATTCGAAACTACCGACTTGCATAGAAGGTAGAAAGACCATCAAGAATCGATTCTCTTTGATTTCCGCGACGATTTTGAAGATCACCTCTAAAGCACACATGACCAAACGATACACATTTACTTAGCAGATAAAGTAAATTTATATAAATTGAACTAGAAAAAGTTCTGACTTTTTCTAGTTCAATTTATATAAAATTATTTATATATAATTTATAAAAAATGTTATCCGACTCTGGTCGGATTTAAAGTTGTGGAGGCCCCGGGGCCACAAAGCAGTGAGGGCCCTAGACGAACAGAAGTGTGAACACCCTAATAATTATATTATTATGAATTAATTAGTTTTTTTATTTCAATCAGTAAACTATGAATTGTTTCGTATTTGTATCGGTAACTTATAAAATAATAAAAAGTAATACATTATTTTAATTTGACTATATTTTAGTATTTGTTAACTTGCTGAAAACTGTGGCCCCCTCTCATGTGGAGGCCCCAGGGCAGTTGCCCCGGTTGCCCTCCCCTAAATACGGCCCTGGAAAAAGTCATACCCAAGTGAAGGAGAATTATATTTAAAATAATTTACTTCATTGCGGAAGTATTAAAATTAGTGTAATTAAAAAAGAAATAAAAATAGATATAATTACAAGGAAAACGGTTCAATATTTGAATAGATCAAGATAGAAAAAAGTAGTAGAAAATTATAGCTATAATAAAATCAGCCAATCAGAATCCAATACCGGATACAGGTCCAAATAGGACCAATGCTGTCGGTTCTCAGCCTTACGCAACCAATCGAATCCCTCCATAATCTTCAGGTCGTAAACATGTTAAGCTATTTAATTTCTTATAAATGCAATACTCTGATTAGATGCGCTGAAATAATGAATGTGATATATTTATAGGTCCTCATTTTTTATCGTATTTATATAATACTAGCGACCTTTAACAGATGTTTTCTTGTTCTTTACTATATTTTCCATGTGTTATAAACAAAAACCTTACTCTCAAATCACTATCTATTAAAAAAAACGTATCATAATCCGTTGTGTAATTTCAAAGCATACATAGGGACAGACAGCGGTAAGTTTAGTACTATGTAGTGATAAAACACATACGTTTGAAATGTAATTCGTTTTGTCTTTTTTTTACATGACAGCCTAAAAAAGAGCATCTCAGAATGTGAGTTTCTTTATTCAATCATTGATTTAGAATGCTTGAACAGATTTTGATTCTACAGACATGAAATAGTTTCATTATCTCGAGTGTCGCCCGCTTTAAATTAATTCATTCAAACATACAGCAGGTGTGTTTTTCAAATTTTGAATTTTTAAAATTGAAATTAGTTATAATGATACGTTTCTATGTGCATACATTAGAAGTGAACTTGACCTATCATTCTTATCTAATTAATATAGAAATTATAAATACGAACTTCATTCAATAATGACTTAGTTGTGCCAGACTACAGATTACTTCTCCAATATCACGTAGGATGAAGAAGACACAAAGAAGATTGATCGGTTTGGTTGAAAACAGCACCTATCAAATTTCTTTATCTACTAATTGACGTCTAAGAGGCTTGTAACGACAAATGATTTTAAGCCGAAGGGAGAACTGTTAAACGTTTTTTGTTTCTATAACGTGTACGGCTTTAAGGTCGATGACATTACTTATGAATAATTAATTATATAAATTCTAATTATGAGAGGTAATTATATGACTAATACTTGTATGAATGAACTGTTATATATTATATTTATATAAGAATAGGCTATTTGACAATGCGAAAAATAAATTGTCAATTATTGTAATCACTGTATATTATGAGTTTAAAAATGGTTATATACGAACGAAAATTGAAAATAGTACTTAATTTATTCAAAAATCTATAAATAACAATGCATTTTTTCAAACGTTTGTCACGTGACACAAAACGCTCCTGATTGGCCGGGCTTATGATGAAGTCACTTTCTTGTAAACCTTGCTTTTCTACTATATGTACCACAGATTAAAATACAGCAAAGTGACGTCATCGACCCATTTGCAGCGCCATATTGTCTAAGTAGCGTTTTCGCGCGTTATTTAAATATGGAATTTTTAATATGATATTTTTCGGCAAATACGTACTAGAAATAAAAAAAATCAACTTTTACTGGGTTCCTTAACCTCTACTTAATATAAAATGGATATTAAAAACCAATGAAATAGCTTATTATTAGCAATAGTACTTAAACATATACAAATATGAATTAAGAATAGTTACTGCATAAAATTTGATCACATGGAATAGTGACAAGAATGTTAGCAGCATTTCTCGACTGCATCGCTATTCCGATCATTGGGTCAAAAAGGGATCCAGCCCTTCTGTCACCTATGGAGGCAATTAGTCGAGGTGTACTTTAATGAAGCTTTTTGCACTACTACTCCAAGGCCCAAGTGTTTCGATAGCAAATGCGACAAAAAGTTATCCAAAAAGTATCCAAATTGTATCTAATTTTGTAATTCAAATATGATTCATTCCCTATTAAAGTCTGTTTTTTTATGTACAAGCAAAACAAAATCACAGTTACATTGTATGAACGAAAGTAACCGAATCAAACAAACTTAGGTACGGTCACCGTTATACAGTTATGTTGTCATCAAAGATATATTAATTAAATATGCGTTAATAGCAATTCGAAAAGATAAAGATGTTGATCTAGGTTGTTTGGTAATTGCGCAATAATTTATTCGTAACATAGATTGATGGTGAAAAAGTACCAAACCGAAAGTATATTTAACATGACTAGTTATTCATCTTTGGTACATATACATCATATAACTTAAGTTGACGTCACTCCAAACTATTTCGGCCTCTAATCTGTTAGGACGACAATTTCATACGGCCGGAAAGAGATCCGGCGGAAAGTTTATGAAATCTTTAGAGGTATGGAACTATGACACGGCCAGTTAGAGTTAGGAAACTCCCGAGGTAATGAAAAACCATTTACACAGGTTTCGAACTTAGTACTTCAGCATTTGCAGTTATGTTAGCCCTTAGACTAATGACGTAATCATAAGTGTATTCTCTTCCGATGAGACAAGACGTGCCTGAAATCGTTGAGGAAAATATCACCATTATTAAATGTATTCATTAAATAAAGTTTCACAATATGAACATTTAGGCCTAAATCACACCTATCAGCACACACATTTATACGGCTCGTAAATAAAAAACTGAGACACGTGGCTGTTGCTTCAGCTGCTAAAGAATGCCGTTTTTAATTGCTCGTCCATCAACGCTCACAGCGTATCAATGTCAATTAACATGCTATCCCATGCTTAAGTATCCATTCATATCCATTGACGTATATTAACATCTTTTAACGTATCATATCCAGTGCGATACTTATATGCATTGAAAAAAAAAACATACAATAACATGATTTTTTCCTTTATTTCTGTTTGGGGAATTGGGACATTTTTTCCCCCAATTTGGGGAATTTCGCTTAGATTTTTGGGGAATTAGGTAAATAGGCATTGGCAACCCTGCACTAAACACAAATACGCTCGTGAGCTGCCAAAAAAATGAGCACGATGTATGTTTATAATGATACTAGCATGTAAGTACGTTTGTATTGGAATCGAGTACTAGGGGCTCAGTGGAATCTTAACAAGAGCAAAACGAAAAAACAATAGTCCTTCCCAGTCTGTCTATTCTTGCGCCCCCAATAGTCTACGTGCCTGTGCCTGGGCACCGGTGGCACCGCCTTATTTACGCCACTGCGCCCAAGCTGAATTCACGCAAAAACGCACAAAAACGTATCAATAGATACCTACGACAAAATACAAATTGAAGCCATTAGATCCATGCCTTCAGAAAAATGAAATATCCTAATATGTATATGAATAATGTCTAATTTGTTAAAAGTAAATAGAAGTAAAATAAATGTAAGATCAATTTATTGTTTTTTACAGTGATCCGACGCTACGTGGAACACTGACAACCCTGACTAACAGCTTCACATCGACGGGAATGTTCATCGCATACTTACTAGGAACTGTGGTGTCATGGCGTCAAGCAGCACTTTTGTCGCTCACCGTACCACTAGCTACAATGGTGCTTGTGTTATTTGTACGTACCAAATCCTCCTTTACTTTACTTTATTTATTTATTTAGCTGTGCCCGCGACCTTGTACGCGTTTTAATTTAACGAAAATAAAAAAATATCGTAGCCTGATTTACTTCTTATTATATCAGTTATTTTCTAGTGAAAGTCCCCTCATCATCGGTCCACCCGTTTCAGAGATTAGCTGGAATAAACAGACGGACTGTCAGAGAGACAGAGAAAAAATGTAAAAAATGTTATTTTGGTATATGTACCGTGTATAGATACAGATGCATTGAGTAAAACGGCTATTTTAATATTACAAACAGACACTTTTTATTCAATCCAATCCAATCCAATTTTATTATACGTAGTGTAGGACGTCCTCAGGCACGGTGGAGTGACGATATAGGTTACATAATTAAATGTATCTCCAAACTTAACTACCGGTTTCTGAAAGACTCGAATTAAATAAGAAATTCGATCATGTAACAGTGCAGTCAACGTAAATCAACATTTACTTTTATTCGGGATTGCGCAAACGTTGTTTAATATAAACATATCTAATTTAAATACTACTCCACTTTCGTAATGTTATATTTAAAAGTTACAGTATTGACAATGCAGTTGACGATACTGCAACATATTGCAATAAAATGTTTCCGCATTATTTACGTTAAATTATATCAAAATATATTGCATACAGTCTAAAGTCATAGCTGAACACAATTAATTATTTTTTCTGAATGTGGAAATAACTTAACGTAAATCCATAATTAAAACCACCTCAAGAAGATACCTACTCTAAACTTTTCAATTCCAAAAAAATAAGCAAAAGGGGCGATCGCTTCGGATGCATCAACTAACGCATACTTAACTGCTTATACAAAGTTTGAGTTAAAAAATAAGAATTTTAATCACCAACTGACTTCCAGTTTTTGAAGGGCCAAAACTAGTCAAACTACTATCAATAAAAAAACATACTATTTTTCGAGAAGATTGTTAACTGATGTTTATTTTATTAAAGAGTCGTTAAACTATTATTGATTAACACTTTAACACTGTTATTAATGTCTTTAATAAATAACATTTATTATTATTATGACGAAATACAATGGCTTTATTAATATTGATAATAATTTACGACTATAAATTAAAAGTCTGATGTTTCTAATTGATTGAAACATATAATTGACTCCATTTATAATGCTATATATGTAACAACTCCTTAAAAATAAACTTAATAAATATACATAGAAACATCCAAGAGTATTACATAACGTAAAGTTTCAATGTCAGTTATATAATAAACACTTGAATGATTCATGAACATATATAGTTTATGACCCATGATGATACTATAAAATTGAAGACGATCGTGCTAGGTCAGATATCTTCGGGGTTAAGCAAAGTATATTATTGTGGGTTTAGGAAAATTGTGGTATAATAGTTTCCGCATACGGCTTCGCACGCATGTGATAGGAAAAGCAGCTGTACCGTACATACCTTCCTGTACTCCCGATAGGGTGCATGTAATATTTTATGATTATCAAGTTTAGTAGGGAAAGCGTGACAAATAATCAATATTACTTTCGAATTTACTTCAAATTAATTATGATAGCCATCTAGCTTTTTTCGAAAGCTGATTCAAAATGATAGTTAATAAATGTGATTTCAAAATTTTTCCTTTCAGGTTCCTGAAACACCAATTTGGTTGCTATCAAAGGGTCGGCAAAAAGAGGCACTGCAGTCCCTATGCCGACTTCGAGGCTGGGCTAAACCAGCAGACGTGCAAGAGGAGTTCGATGAACTTGTGCAATACAATGATAATATCACCAAATGCGTCGTATGCAATGCCGAAGGAAAACCAGATGCTCAACAGTGTGAACATGCTAGCTACAACATTTTCAAGAAGTTAGCTATGAAGTTCAAATATGTTCTATTCGTCAAAGAAACAATGAGGCCATTTAAGCTCGTCATGGCGTATTTCTTTTTCCACACGATGAGCGGTCTGCTACCAGTCAGACCGAATATGGTGAATGTATGTAAAGCGCTCGGAATGAAATTTGATTCAAAAGTTATTGTGGTGAGTTCATACTACGTAATATACAACATTTTTACAACATTAACAGCCTGTAAATTTCCCACTGCTGGGCTAAGACTTCCTCTCCCTTTGAGGAGAAGGTTTTGAGCGTATTCAAGCACGCTGATCCAATGCGGGTTGGTCGATACACGTGTGGAAATTTCGCTGAAATTAGTCACATGCAAGTTTCCTCACGATGTTTTCCGTCAACGCCGAGCATGAGATAAATTATAAATACAAATTAAGCACATGAAAATTAATTAGTGCTTGCCTGGGTTTGAACACACAATCATCGGTTAAGATGCACGCGTTCTAACCACTGGGCCATCTCGGCTTGAATATTTAACATTAGGTCATATATCTTTGATTTATTAAATCAATGTTCAATACGTAAAAAGGGACTCAAAAAATGTCAAAAATAATATTAATTTATACGTTATTTCCAGGTCGTCGTTGGTTTAGTCTTCATAATTATGAACTTACTATCAGCTGTAATAGTGAAAACGATTGGTAAAAGAAAATTGATCCTATCTTCGCTATTCGCAACAGCCTGTTGTAGTCTCGCTTTGAGTATTTACGCTGGAAGCAAACTGCCCATCGAAGTGTTCTCTTACGAAGCGAGCACATTTCCTGAACAGACGGAAATTCTCCCTGTATTTCTGTTCATGATGCTCGTTATGTTTACAAGCTTGGGTATACCTTGGATATTACTTTCGGAAATGTTTCCATTCAGGTAACCTATTTTTATTAATTTTTTACTACATAAGCTTAAGTTCCTTGCTATCGTAAATATTTTTAAAACAAATACCATATAGTGTTGTATGAATATACCATGAACTTAATAGGTAAATTGAATGAATATAGACAAGTGCAAGAAATCAATAAAAATATTTATCTCACATTATTGCTCTTTTATTTTTTCAGGAGCCGAGGCATGGCAACGGGTTTGGCTGCCGCTCTTAGCTACGTTATTTTCTTTTTAGCTTCAAAAACTAACTACAATCTTGAAGCTAATTTCCACATGCATGGAACCTTTACGATATATGCCATTATAGGATTTATTGGAGCTATATTTTTATATTTCTTCTTGCCAGAAACTGAACGTAAAACTTTAGTCGAAATTGAAGCTTTCTATAAAGGAAACCAAAAAATATTTGCAGACGACTTCTTCATAAACGCCTTTAGAAAAAATAAAGCTGAGGACAAATGCGTTAACAGACCAATGCTAGTCAATTGAGATTATTTATACCGAACACTTGCCATGATGTTGTTTTTTTTTTTAAATTATGATTTTATATATTTTTAGTTATCCAAGACTGCCTCGTATACTTGTGAAATTATTATAGATCGAAAAATGTATTTAATTAATACCGCCTCACTATCTTGCCGCGAATAGTAAAATTTCAAACTTTCATTGTTGAAGAGATATTAGTTAAAAAAATTAATTTAATTTTGTTTTAAGTTGATTACTAGATTTATTATATACTAATAAGAACAAAATTTGATACATTTATAAATAAAATTAAAAACTTAGTATTAAAAAAGCACAAAAATATATGATAACTAAAAAAATAATAATTTATGTCAACAATAAAAGTAACTTAAAATTTTAAAACGCACAATTTGTTTTAATCTGTTGATTTAAAAGTGGACAAAAAAAATAAAGGGATGCTATATCGCTGAATATATACATGTTATCTGGCAAATAAATTTATTTTTGATCATCGTGTTTTAAAATTCTGAAAAAGTCCCTGGTTTCCCCTTTGCGCGTAGTCGCCCACGTTTTCGGTCTTCCACAATCGTCTGCGTGAGTTATCTCATGTTGCAATGGCACTATTTTTGATGTTTCTACTAATTTAAGCTTACGATCTTCTGACGATAAACTCAAGTAATCATTATCCGTTGCAGCTGTTGTAGTATCTGTTGTGCTATCTGTTTTAACATTGTCAAAACACGAACATTTCTCTTCACAATCAATTATTTCAAACCCTGAAAGGAAATTGAACTGAAATCCGTAGAATATTTTTTTTAATATACAAGTAACATATTCTCCTTCCATCAAAGTGGAATCTAATAAATAAAACTTATTAATTATTATAGACTTTTTTATTGTTTTATAAAATTGAACAGAGGATACCTACTTTTACTTATTAACGTAAGACAACTTAGATAAATTTTCTCTTTTTCACTTTCGAAGTCGTCAACCAAGTTAACGGTCTTTGACATTTATAATGATTACAAAACATTAAAGTCGTCGAGAGATTCTTTTTCAGCCGCTGCGTAAGTAGTTTATATGACGTCAACATTTTTGTATTTAAAACGTATGATACTTTTGTAATTACTTCTTTAGCTGTTGGTATAAAATCAATTTGGTGTGAAGTATAATTAGCGGTATCATTGGTTCGTGTGTGATTTTCTTGCAGTGACAAACGCATTTTTTCATCCTCCAATTCATTTTTCTCTTCTATGTCTGAATCTTCTATTTTGTTTTTAGTAGTAACTGCCATTTCAGTAGTTATTTCCCAAGTCTTTGGTCTATTACAGCAATATGTTCGGCTTTTAGTTGTATCAGTTAATCTTGGAGTTAATTTTTTTGTTAATAATATTGGCGTATTACTGTCATCTGATTTCATTTCTGTCGTAGTTTTTGTTTTAATATTTGTCGATTGATGCGATGTAAAATTATCGTTATCAGTTTCTTCTGTAATATTTAACAAAGAGGATGTAGTTTTGTCATTAAGTGAATAATTTTCATCAGTTTTTTGTTTTGTTACATTCAACACTATTGGTTTTTCTACTGTTGCGTTTAATACGTCGTTTAAAAATATATATTCCTCAGAATATTCAGTGAAAACTATTTTTTGTGACTCAGTGGTAGTTTCCCATGTTTTCGGAATGTCACAACCAATTTCCGTATGTTTAAGATTTTCTTTTGAATTAACAGTATTGATTGTGTTAATTTCAGAAAGCGTGACTGCTGTATTTGTTTTTTGGGACGTTATAGTATTTTCAGAGATATCTTTGTTAGTCGATATAGTATTAGTTTCACTATCATTCATTTTAAAATAAGATGTTGCCTTTTGTTTTGTACTGGTAATTACATTACTGTGAGTATATTTCGAAACTAAAAATAATAAAGAATATTTTATACTTATTTAAATATGGACGTATTATTTATTTTGTATCAAAAGTTTCTTATTACCGCAATTTGTTGAAGCTTCAAACATAGCGTCAATCAAATTGTTTTGAGTCGGCAGTTCCAAAGTTGTACAAAATAAAATATATGTTTCTGTATAACCTAAAAGAGATTATGGAATTAGAACATTGCCCTATATTTAAGGTATTTACTTAATATTAAAAGATATGGTAAAAAATACTCAACTCGCACTGCCAAACGAATCATATTCTATCACATCAAATCCAATAAAATTACTCAAAAAAAGTTTCTTTATAATGAAAGTCATATCATATTAATTTGGAACTTTACAAAATATAAAAACAAAAAATCTTTTAGAAGACATATCAGTTTGTATAGCTCTAGTAAAAGTAAATTAATTATAACTTTATTAATATCGTAACTTAAAATTGGAGTAAAACTAATCTTCTAAGTCATAATACTTTATTGTCATCAAATTCTTGGTATTTTAGCATAAGTAGTCTGGCTGACCGCTATTACAAGGGCTGGTCACTTTCGTCATGTACTCTGGAAGATAACAAATTGGATTTATTGATATATTTCAAAATCGATACTTCGATAGTACATTTATCTATGATAGTTTTACTCCAATATTACAAAACTTTTTGACATTGACAATAAAATTATGAAATTTAGTGATAAAGAATGTTATAAAAATATAGGGTACACAGAATATTTGTAAAAATATGTTTTATTGTATTTTATGAGTTTTGATATAAAATCTTCATGTTATATACAATACGGAACATTTTATCATAAATATATTTTGATACGAGATTTTCCTAGCGATGTCAAATGTTTTGAGGAATTAACAGAATACATTAAACGACTTATATTTTGATAATCAACATTCCTAATCTCTAAACTGTTTGAAACCTTGACACAGTTAAATAGCTTTGGTTGGTTTTAAGTGCAAGGTGGATTAGGAATATGAACACATTAGTAAAATCAGATTAATTAACTATACAGTTGAAGTTTTTTGGAACTTATTTGCTTCTTGATATTGCAGCATAATATTTGGTACAATACAACTGTTGCAAGTGTTAAATAAAAATTGTAGTATTGTTGATATTATTTGACTTTTGTGTTCTTAGTTATTTATCTATACTAATTCTCAATAGAAGGGCTATCTCAAGCATATCAGTTCAAAATAAACTCTCTAGTTTTTTAATATGATGTATGTATATGAACTCAAACTGAAACTCAAATTACTTTATTCAACATAGAAGCATTACACTTTCTCATTGATGGTCAAATAATGATCAAAGCATACAAGCAAATACTCAACTTTATTACCTACAGATGAATTTTTAATCATATTAAAATGTATTACGATCATGGGTACTTGTTATTAACTTATTATAAAGAAGAGAAAAAAATACTGAACTTTATTTGTTGTTCGTATTGATGTGTTGACAAATGACTATTGTTTTAAATAAGTTACGTATATATTTACTATTTTTATATTTAATATTAACTACTAAGTCTATAGTATTTAAAAATGTCTCATTCTATGTCTCAGTCATTTCTAATTCTAAATTTCATACAATGGTAATAAATATACCTACCTACTGAATAACTACCGAAATTTAATTCAAACTTTTACGTTAAAATATCATTTCCGAATTTTTAAATTTGCAAGCAGTTTGCAGCAATTGATAAACATTTAATTCTTTCATTTGTTTATTTCTTAAACCAAATCAACATTGATATTGATAATGTCCAAATTTAACCTACTGTTGAAATTTGGAAAGAATCTAGGCGAAACAAACAACAAGTCGTGAAATGTAAGAAAGTCATATATATCAATACGCGACTTTGACTACATTGACGATTATATTTCAATGACATAAGCTTCAAAATTGCGTAAATCGGTTTTAAACATTTTGTGATCGAGTTGTACACCAAGTGTCGAATATATTTTTTAGAGATTAGATTCGCATATATTTTTTGTTGACTGTCTCAAGTTTTGTTTTGTATCTATGTGTGACTCACTGTTATTAGCATCATATTTCTCATAAGTAGACCGAAAACAATTTTAAATATTCTTGTAAATACTTCTAACTCAACTTTTGTTGAAAATAATAGAACCAGTATTATAATATACGGAAACGGAAAGAATCGATTTTTAAGTGAAACTAATCAAGCAGAGTCAACACTTCTGTTAAAATAAATTTACATATGTCTATTCGCATTATGCGTTATATTTGAATTTGTAACTAACGTCAAAATATATATTCCTTGAAAACAACGCACACTTCCATAAAACTAGTATCTAACACACACACACACACACATTCACACATTGAAAATGAATTAAACTAGAGAATAGAGTGTAGTAGTGTAAGTTAGGTAAGTAATACAAATTACATACGAGTCCCATAGTCGCAGTTGAATTCATACATGTCGCATTGGTCCATGAAACTACGTCGACTACAACCATCAGGAGAAGACGCGCAGACGACACGGCTGTCGTGGATACAAGTTGAAGCCATGTTACAGAAGTTTATCGGCTGTGAACATTATTTTTACCTACTTTATAGCAGTAGATACAAATAAATAAAAAGGTTTGAACATTAATAAAAGTCAAAGTTACACATTTTGAGAAAGAGATAGGGAGAGAAAGTTAAAGGATCAAATTATTAACATCCGGACTTTTATATGATATGTATAATATGATATGATGTTTACTGTCTATTGGCCAGAAATATAAGGCTAGAGATCCCAGAGTTTTGGGCTTAAACCCGGGTGGAACCGATATAAATTTATTAGTTTATTCTATCAATAAATACTCAGTAACAGTCCGAAATCTGGAAGTTGGAATTGTTTACAACCCCTTGTCGGAGAATCAAGTTATCCAGTTGATCTTGCATCTGAAATTGAGCGCGTGGACGAAATCTCTCAGAAAGACATTACCAATACGTTTTACCTATACTCTATTCCAACTATAAAAACTTAAAATATATTAGCCAAATAAACAAACTTTCGAAAGCAAATTAACGCGATATCATTGGTTCTCAATCAATGATTGATACTTGATTTATCTATGCTATAAATATGGATTTGCGAAAAAATTGAATTTTTTACTTGAAATATATATATATATATATATGAAAATACTAACAAAGCCCTACGAACAACTTAACAGATATAATATAACATTGTAATATGACAGAACAAATGAAATGTCAAAGAATAATTTATAATTCTAAAATAAATATCACATGGAGATATTCCGTGACTAATAATCCTATATTCTTAATACTGTAATCTCATAAAATGAGACAAATACAAATGCTTTATCTCTGACTAGTTTAAGTGATGTGTATTATTTTGTTACTCATTGTGTATTGTTAGAACAAAATATAAACAAAGGAAATAAATTCCACATTGCACATACGAGTATATAGTGAGACTGTTGTAAAACTACAAAGTATAGTGTAGTACTAATGTGTTAATATGCGTTAAATTATGGGTTTATTTTTAGTTCAAATACATACATATTACATATCTAACACTAAAAATTGCTGACACGATATTCTATTCCGATTTAAATTAAACTGTAATTATGTGCTTTTGTGTTTTAGATAGAAAAGTAATAAAAAAATATTAGCTCTTTTAAGGTCTATGAAAATTATACTTTTTATTTTATAGAATTACAGTATATCTCTAAGTAATACTTAGGTCTAGGCACTGCAGTGTGCACTATGTGAGCTGAGATGGCCCAGTGGTTAGAACGCGTGCATCTTAACCGATGATTGCGGGTTCAAATCCACAATCATCGGTGTCTAATTTCTTCGAAATTCTGCCACATGTGCATTCCACCAATCCACATTGGAACAGCGTGGTGAAATATGTTCCAAATTCCTCCTTAATGGAAGAGGAGGCCTTATCCCAGCTGTGGGAAATTTACAGGCTGTTACTTTACTTTTACTTTTTACTTTACTGAAGTGTAAAGGAAAGGAGAGTGGTCTCTTATATAAAGAAAATGTTAGTAAAAATGCGTTAAATTTGGATGGTGCTACATAAGCAACACGATAAACTGTAAAAAAGTTAAGGTTTTGTGTACTGGAGTGTTACTACTCACACCAAAAATTACTAACGAAATTGTTGAGAACTTATTATCCTGTTATACACAACTTGACGTTATTTCAACTTGTTCTTTTATTAAAAGGATCACATTACCTTTAACCTCTCTAGCGCTGGGATAAACTGAATTCAAATATTGTTATGGTATTTATTATAGTATAATTCGTATCTACTAAATAATAAGCTTAACGAATTTGTATATCTGCATATTCATATTCACCTTCCTGCGTGAATTAACTTCTCATATTCAATATTATCCTGAAATAAACGTATCAAATAAAAACAAAATAAGTTTCATATTTAAAATTTAAATAATACATGTATTTAAATTATAGTATTAGTATTTTGTAACTACAAAAACATACAAATTATTTCTTGAAATCGGTCATTTATTTATTTGAGCAATTAGCACATTCAATTCACTGCTGCTTACGCGCTGAATTTTAAATCAATATATCGAAATGAGACTATATAGTGTACACAAAAATATTTGATAGTTGACGATGTATGTGAAACCAATAATAATATCGTCATGACCAAATTTCAACCATAGTGTCAACACGGATACATTCTATGTGTTTCGGTTTGAAGGGTAAATAAGTCAGTGTTACCACAACAAAAAACGTCATAACATCGTAGATACTAAAGTTGGCGGTGCATTCGTGTTATAATGATTAACTAATATTACTTTCATCAACATTGTCTATGATTGATGGTGATCACTTATCATCTGGTAACATTATTAATATTTGCTTTTTTATTGTGTAATAAAAACCAGGATCAATGAGGGTTCAGTTACAGGAGCAAAAGCTAACCGTCCGATTGTATCACTGTATTCCTAGAAATGCCTCAGCTCAGCTATATTACACTGCCAATATGATAATTTCAGATTGCTACTGAATATATTATTCCCGGTATTTGTGCCCAAGTCCTCCAGAACTATCAATGGATAATTTATAGTGGTGCTACGCGAATGAAGAGAGTTAGGAATGAGTATATAACATATATAGATAAGTTTGAAAGTGGAACCAACAACCGAGAAGTTTTGTGGAAGCCGGCTATCATGGTATGGGCATGCTATACGGAGGAATGAGGACCATGTTGTGAGGAAGGTCTTGAGCATGGATGTAGATGGATATAGAGGTAGGGGGCGACCAAAGAAACGATGTTAGTACGGTGGGGAAGACGATATGGTTAGAAGGAATGTTACTTGAGAGATGACGTCAGGCTGAGAACTACGAAATAAGGAGACATGCTGCGTCGACCCCAAATTAAATTGGGTTAAGAGCAGAAGGATGATGATGGTCACTTTATACGCGGTTACTTATTTCAGCTTACATTGTAACTAATTGATTAATTCGAACATTGATACTCAATTAAAATTATATATAGAATATAAATAACATTACGTAAGACAAATGTTGCTGTGACCATGAAACTAATGATAACGCTGAAAAGAAAACATTATATGTTAAAGTAATACAGCATAATGTATGTATAGTCTGCCAATATAATATAACTCACCAAACAATAAAATGCACAGCATGGTTTATTTCCCTAACATAGTTTCAACTGGTAAATAAGAAAACTACATATTTTATTATTTGCGTGAGTAATAAAATGTAAAATTGAAGCTAGTAATGCTATAAAGATTTATTTTTTAGTATATTATTATTTTTATTTTTATAAATATATTCTTATTAATTTTACAATTTCTGTAGAATCCACATTTACATTATTTATACTAAATACTAAGCATCGTTAATAACCTATATTACTAATTTAAAGCATATTCTTAATAAGAGTAACAAAAGAATATAGAAGTAGGACAATGAGAATCACTTAGTAAAAAAAGTTTATTTGTCTATATCACATTCATATACTTACTACTACATAACTACCAGGTCTAAGGGACGTAACATCTTATATCCAAGGGTCTTGTAAGTGTTAGGAATCATTAAAATAACATACGGCGCCAAATCTTTGATCACCAAACCGCCCATGCTATGAAAATAAAAAGATTTAATTTTTAATACTTTTTCTTTTTATGATACTTGTTTTATGCATTCAATTTCTTAAATATACAAGTTTTAGTAAATCAAGATAATTAATCTAGTTTATTAATTTATGTAATTCAAGATATGCATATATAAAATATTTTTTTAATTATAATTTGTGTCTTCGACAATCCCACAACCCTTGATACATTTTTTAAAGATAATTTATATCTATAAATAATAAAACGTAAAGTTTTGATTATAATTACTATAAAAGCCTACAGCGACTACGAATATGGTATATCAAGAATGTCGAAATCTGAAACCAAATAATATATAAATTTGTAGATAGAAATATTTGTTTAGTTTCAAGCAAATTATCTACCGGACACATTCTTACGATAGTTTTTTTTTTTTTGATTTATTTATCAAGTGAATATAGTTTAGTATTTTTTATGATGATTCTCCTTAACCAGTTAAGCAGATAAGTGGATTATTAATCATTTTCCAGCTGTTTGTGTAAGACTGAAGACGTTACTTCGGCTTTCAGCGTTGTGAATAATGTTCCTCGCGGAGAAGATTTAGTTGATTTAATATACTATTTTATTAAAGTACCCTTTTATACTTTGTATGTAATATACAATGGTGTTAAAATTAGAAATAAATGGAAACACGAAACATGTTAGTCGTTTGCGATCGACGTTTTCTCAGGTACGTAAACTTTTTTTGTTTTTTTTTTTGGTTTTTCTTAACATCAAATTAATTTATTATCTGTGCCTTTGGTGTCTATCTCTTCTATTATTTGTTTGGTAGATTGATGTGTATGTTTTTATTTACAGAAATCCCTATATTAAAAACAAAACAACATTTTTAATTGTCTTTGTGCTTCAACTCTTGGGTTCTGGTAAATTAAGGTGGCTTTCTGAAATCCTGGGCTAGTCTGGGTGGTATTTGAATTAATTAATCCATGATTAGGTTATATGTATTACAGAAGTGAAAAATTAAATATCGTTATTATAAGCATGTTTCTGATAAAAAAAAAATTTGAAGTATGCCTACATCTAAAAATTAAATCATTTTGTAAAAATATTAGAAAAAGGTTTTAATTAAATCATGGAAATCGGTAATTACAAATTTAAACGTGAACTTGTTAATTGTATGTACTCTATATCTATTTATATATCTATATCTATTTATATTTAAGTTTATAAAAAATATAATAATATCGTGTTATAGTACTTTAGTTTCTCTAATTACCTTAAGTGTGAGCAATAGCATTTCAAATATTATAATTAATATAAATATAATTTATTTATTAAAACACATCTAAAGACTTTATTATTAGCTGTATATGTTTTTACCCCTCTTTAACTAACTATTTTTATTTTAAAATATAATCAATTTATATATATACCATAAGCAGACAGATAGATATAGACCTGTATATGTATGTAGTATCTGTCTGTATTTTTATCGTAACCGTAATATTGGCATTAGCAAGTCACGCATTGAAGGTATTTAAATTAAATAAAAAATAAACGTTACGAACACCTACAAATTTGACAACATTGTATGTCTGTTTGAGCATCTTGCAACCATAAGATAATTTATCAAAATGATGTTATCAATTGATTGCGATAAGACATTGTTTGACCGATTACCATGAAATAATGGAACACATAGACGTATTAATTCATGGAGAAAGTTTATTTTTATACTGTCTCTACTCTATTCTAATTGTCATATAGATGTATTATAACTGCACTACAACTTCTTTGCTTACTAATTAATTAACCGAACGCTTTGACAGTTGATATTTATTTGAGGACGCAGAATATTTTAGCACAAATCATATCCTATACAAGTTAAAAAAATATAGTCTATAGTATTTTAGTGTTACTCGATTCTAATATACATAATGTTTCTAACTGACCTTTTTTTAAAACGTGGAAATTTTTGAACACTTGAAATTATCTTTTTTTGTTTTAAACGGTTGCGTACAACTAAACCCAAATCTCGGAGCAATTGGCACTTACATTTAAGATTATTCAGACTCTCTTATCGTATCTATTTACATAAACAATATCAAATCACTTTGAAATTATACTTTAATATAAGTAAGTAAAAAAGATTTTCTTGCGATTAGACCAAAAACCTTATCTTTAAATTAATTTAGACAAAGTTAAGGCAAACAAGAAAATACTTTGTTATTAAATTTGAATAACTCATTACAGATACAGAAGTATCATTGTTATTTTAAGATTAAAGTAAATGAACGCTTTAACTGACGATTTATGACACAATACTTGAGAAGACAAGATCTCTATACGTCGTTTCGTTTAAAATTAACACGTTTTACAATAAAATATAACATTTAACGAAAAACACATCTTAAAGCAATTATTGAATATATTAAAACTAAGTATGGGTTATTTAAAAAATGTATATTGATCAGTTACATCCAAAGGGATTTAAAATCTAGGTTGTTTTTAAGGCTTTTTGACAACTGAATTGTCTGACATTTTTTTTTGTTTTGTTTCTTCATTAGGTATATATAAGTAATAAATATTTACTGTACAAAAGATGACCACGTGGAAAGGTGATATGAGTGGTAACAGCATTTCCTATTTGAATGGGAACTCCGAACTTTACTGCAAAAAATTTATTTAAATTGATGAAAAAAAAATTACTATTAAAATATGTTACAGATCACAGCGTCAACATCATCATTTCTACTCTTATTTGACTTGGGCATGGCGATTAATTTCTCAACGATTATGATACCCGCGCTCCTCAACGCTAAAGAAGGCTTATCACTTGATGAAACACAAGCATCTTGGTTTGGTAAATTTTCAATTATTTTGTTATTCGAAATTATTCTTACAAATCTGTGGTAGTCTTAGTTATTTTTATCATTACATAGTACGAAACAAAGTCGCTTACCGCTGTCTCTCCCTATATATGCTTAGATCTTTAAAATTACGCAACGCATTTGGATGCGGTTTTTATAATAGATAGAGTGATTCGAGAGGAAGGTTTTTGTACATAATATATAGAAAATATGGTAAAGAAACACTGATAACTTTAGGAGTTTCTTATGTGATGTCCTTAATAAATTCAAATTCTGTAGTAGGTATATTTAATACGGTTTTTATTTCAGGGAGTATATCATTTTTGTCACAGCCAGTGGGTGCGTTGCTCTCTGGACCGATCGTTGATTACTTTGGTAGGAGAAAAGCTAACTTCATCGTCAATATTCCCATGTTATCAGCATGGGTTCTGATGTACTTCTCGTGGAATATTGCAACACTTTTCATCGCTAATGCCTTATTGGGCATCAGCTCGGGTATTATGGAAGCACCTATCAGTTGCTATATAGGAGAAATTAGGTAAGGACGATTTGTTAGTAACATATATTTTTTTAAATATCCTCCATCGATTCTCTTTTATTTTGTATAGTGGTTAGGGTGATCAATTGTGTTGCCAAATAATTTTACAACAACTATATGTTTTTAACATACTTTTAAAAATAGTCGGTTTATCTTTCTTCAGTCGATCGGAAACGAGCTATATTTTATAAGTGATAATATATATTTGAATGTTAAAAATATTTTCAGTGAGCCGTCGATACGAGGTGCGCTTTGCACGCTGACTCAAATGTTCACATCATTCGGTATTCTTATTATGTATTTCCTTGGTACGATGGTGGACTGGCGGACTGCGGCTCTGATATGTCTCCTTGCGCCTGTTGCATCCATGATTACAGTCGTTTTTGTAAGTATATCATGAATAATTTAAATGTACCAACCTATAATGTACTGCATATAAATGTAATAACATCACAAATGATTAATAATTGGAAATTGACGTAAACAAATTCTATCATACTTTAACAGAAATGTATATCATTGATCGTAACTTAAATGGTAGTTAAATAAAACTTTAATCAATAACCAAACAAGAATAACGAGATCACATATAAAATATGTTGTTCTCATGAAACTTTACCTATTAATGTCCACAAATACCTTGCTAAATATTTTAATTCAAACTAAAATTAGGATGAATCTTTTGATTAGTGTACCTTATTATATATAAGTAACTAGACATGATTTGAATTTAATGCCAATTTTATAATTGTACTGTCCTGTCATATATATGTACATATAAATGTATAGTAGTACAGGATCAGACATATCTTTATTTAAACCTTAAACTTTATCCAGTCACCGGAAACACCAATATGGCTTCTAACAAGAGATAGAGAAAAAGAAGCACTGAACTCTCTTTGTAAGCTTCGTGGTTGGACCTCACCAGAAAACGTGAAGAGTGAGTTCGTTGAACTGACCGCTTACAGCAAGAAATTACGAAACTGTGTCATATGTTATAATACTGACCAGGACAATAAACTTTGCGAACACGAATCAATGAATTGGTTTGTAAGGTAATAATAAGCATAGGCATTACTTTGTTGTTAAATGTACTGTTTCAATAATATAAACACGTAAGCAATATATTGTAATTAAAATAAGTCACGTTTTTCATATCAGTCACAAATATTGCAGATTTATTATTGAAGGCGCTTCTAAAACATTGATTTATTTAAAATTGAATACATTTAAAATAGCAATTTTTGGAATAAATAGTTTGATTTCATTATTACACATAAGTTTAAAGCTTTAAGTTAAACAGTAGATATAAATAAATTAACGTAACGTTAATTGTACAAAATTTATTTATTTAAAAAAATATGATTTGTAATTGAAAACAAGGGTACAGTACTAATAATAATTTGTTTCAGGCGTATTCTCAAGATTAGATATGTGATGCTTTGTAAAGAGACCTTAAGACCTCTGTCACTTATGGTGCTGTACTTTTTGTTTTTCGTGATGAGTGGTCTGGCGCCCATGCGACCGAACTTAATCAACGTTTGTGGAGCCCTTGGTACGAGTCAGGATGGCAAGCAAGTTGTGGTAATTTTTATATATATTTTTTGCTACCCAAGAACTAATTATTACAATAAGATTAGAAGCAAAATATGGATTGTATGTTCATTTATTACAATATGACTTTAAATAAGAAATTTTACTTTTATCCAAATTGTGTAGTCGACTAGTAATGTGCCAGAAAGTAGTCGTAGTAGTAAATCTATAGCAAATGTATCTAGTGGCTTTATAAATAATAGCATGTTTCCTTAATCAAAATAAATTGGACATTTATATTAAGATCTTTGTTATTAACTTAAGTGGTGTTTTTCCTAACTCTCATTATCCGAAGAGACGGAAATTTAACACGTATGGATGATTATTATAAATTTATCCAGTTCAGGAGTAATGACAAGCTATCAGTGGCATAAAAACCAAATAGCTTCAATTGGCCTCATGGTTATAAAAATGTATGTCACATATAGTAATTAATTTTATTATTTTTTTGCAGTTGATGGTGGGAGTTATTACATTCATCACGAGTATCCTTGTCATTGGACTTATTAAGGTTCTCGGCAAGCGTAAACTTGCGGTCACATCGTTGTTCGGAAGTGCCGTCTTCTGCATGATTATAAGTGTATACGCCAAAAGAAATTTGGACGATTTGGTGTTCTCATATCAACCATCGACATTCCCTACAGAGACCAGTATTATACCATTAATATTAATATATATTTTGTCCTTTTTCAATGGACTGGGAATTCCATGGGTCTTGCTCGGAGAAGTTTTTCCATTCAGGTAAATTATTTCCTAATTTTTTTATGTTTATACAAATACATAGAGTATAGTTGAATAAGTATCTTAAGCTTTTTAGATGAACATTAAATTAACTATCCAATAAATAATTAAAAGTAAATTAAATTTATACTTTATAAAGAGTCACGTAGTTTCTATACATTTCTTAATATTCAAAATTATTAAAACGTACTTAAACATAAACTTATTAATTTTTTCATTTAACAGAAGTCGAGCTACAGCACAAGGCCTATCCGCTGCAAGCAACTATATTTTCTCCTTCCTCGGGGCTAAAACCTTCATTAATCTGGAAACTGGCGCTAAGTTATGGGGAACATTTGCTACGTATGCAGCTTTTGGTTTTCTCGGAACTATTTACTTATATTTATTCTTACCGGAAACTGAAGGCAAAACTTTACAAGAAATTGAAGATTTCTACAATGGTGAACTTCGAATATTTGGTGGAAATTCCTTATTAAAATATTTTAAACGACGTAAGCAATAAAAAGAGATTAAGATAAAACCTTGAGTAAATTATTTGACTTATGATCATATGTTTATAATTCACGTAAAATCTAATTTAAGTATAATATAAATAAAGTTTTAAATTATTTGTAAACAAATATTTTTCAAACATATTTTATTAATACCATATCACTAATTATTATTATAAATAATATACACATTTTAATCACGAGCTTGAAAATATAAAACAATGAATCACATTTTTTACAAAAATACATTTAAACTATAAAATTATTGAGACGGGTCTTCAATTTTCGCTATAAATAATGGTATAGCAAACTGCGTGTCCCACAAAACGGCAAGGAATGGTCTGTTTGCTTGGAAGATCGCTGGAGGATCATCATATGATAGGGCAACGGCTGCAAATGCAGCTGCACCAACTGCGGATAGACCTTGTTCATCGACAGATAAGTATCCCGTGTGAACTGCTTGAGAAATCTCTGGAGCATAAGTTCTGTATGTTCCGAGACCCGAAAGATCAGTCTTAGGTGAGAAGATCCTTGATATGTTCATCTGTTAAATAAAATACAATCATTGGCATGAAAAGTAAGAACTCTCTAAACAAATTCCGTCCATAGTAGTTATTATACGGATATTAGAAAACATAATACAAGCTCTTATAGTGCAAGTTTAAGTAAAAACATAAACGTGAAGGGTTGTGCTTTATCACTTCACTTCCTTTTTTTCAGAGTCATTCCAAAATTGCGGTTGAGGACTATCAAAAAAAGTCTTTCACAATGATTAAATTACTTTTTGGCTCGATCAAGATATCAGAATAGATCAGAAGGGTCAATTTGACTGCAGCCGATCAAACGAGCCAGTACAAGGTATCGTATAAAGGTTTGAGTAAACCTATGCTAAAATGTTTAAGATAAATCTCATCGAGTTACTTACGTTTTTCAATACCGGTATCATATCTGTGTCCGATTTAATCGTGAATTTCGGTATTTCTAATTGTACTTCAATTTCTTGGAAATTGTGGTAGCTTACTAACTTAGTATTAGTCAAAGAGTTTAATGTTGTATCCGCGTCTGATGACTGATGCGGAAGAATCAATATCAGAGAGTATTGGTGACGCTGAAATAAAAATAAATAAATGGATATTATTGCAAAATAGCATCTTATGTAATGAGCTTGAAAAATCTAAAATCAAAATATACTTTATTCGAGCAGGCTTTTACAAGCACTTTTGAATCGTTATTTAACAAGTACTTTAAGTGAAGCTACCATCGGTTCGAAAAGTAGGTTCTATCGAGAAGAACCGACAATTTCATTAGTTACTGTTTTTCTCATCTATAAATACAGTCATTTTAGTTACATAGAATTATATATGTATGTAATTTATCCTCACTGGAAGTCCACAATTATTAATTTCACGTTTTTTTATCGTCTGCATAATCTTGTACTGAATAATAAAATTACCAGCCCTCTTTACCAGTGCCCTCTTTACCAGTGTATTTTTAAAACTTGTTCGCTTGTTACTTACCTCAAACGGCATAATTGTTATATAAGATTTGGTCGCCTCATCGATACCATACTTGAATGAATGACGCATGCGCATGAAGGGCACCGATTTAGCTTCTCCGCTGTTCAAGTGGAATATCAATAACTTGGTGGCTTCTTTATTAAATTTCGTTTCCCAAAGTCCTTTGAAGTACACAGCGTTTGCAATCACCAATTGAGTGTTGTGATTGACAGCATCTAAAATGATTTTTACATCTAGTTATTTCATTTTATAATTAGTTCATGGAGGAAAATAGTTACGTAAGGAAACAATGGGTAAGTTTTTAATTGCCTTTAAATATTTAGTTATAATATCCGTAATACTTTGTTTAAAAAACTTACTGTAAGGCAAAAGATCCTCAATCCTATTATGAGTTTGAATGGCGATCCATTTGTTCATTTGCTTCACAGCTTGCACAGGTCTCGAAAAATCCATGACTGTGACTTCACTGCCGAAGTTCAGTATGGCAGTTTCTCTAAAATTGGGGTTAATTTCGAAACCATCGCCAATAAATAAACTATTTGACACAGTCAGGATATTACGAGAGTTACGTTTCTGAAAAATAACAAATACTTGATTGTTAACGTAATTTTACTATTGGTACTTTTGTGATAAAATCTTTGTTACAACTTATAATAAAAAAAAATAATTTCTACACATTAAATTTTAAATCTTAAATTTTAGGTTGCTAGTTTCGAATTTTGTTCTACTAGATATTTTAAGAATATTAACTATTTTGCTAAAGTAATTTTCATTATAATTGTAAACTAAGCGGATATAATTATAAGATAAAATTGTTAAATAATAACTGGATTTTGAACTAAAATCTTATCTGCTTGTGAAATGAATCTTCAAAGTAATGTAAATCTTCTTACTTTCATGTCATACGTCAATCTTCTGTACGTTGGGGCTACGACTTCAGGAGTCATTCGCAATATCCTCGTTATCTCATCCTGAGCCTCGCCAAATACTGCTTGTTGCAAGAGAGCCAAAACGGTCGCGATAGATGTCGGTGAAACTATGAGGTTACCGGATTGCAGACGATTTATACTCTGTAATATAAACCAAGTACATTTTAAATCATGGGCACAGATGGATCGAGAAGATTAAAAATATTTTTATTTATTTTTATATTTTATTGCTAAAATTAAGGTAGCTACTAAGTTATTTCTATAGAATTAAATATCATAAGTTCGATAACAATATTTATTTTAAGTTAATATTGTACATAAATATTTGATAATTTAACGTGTGCCCTTCGGGAGTGAATTGGATTAATAATTTATTCTACTTACCTTCATAAGATTAACACCAAAATTCGTAATAGCGTACGTTACATTATTAAGATATTCCACGTCTGTTTTACCCACACCAACAAATCTAACAGGTTTCGTGGTGATTGGGGACTCCTCAGAATCAATAGGTCGTATTGGCTGTACTGCACTGATATAGTTAATATTATCATGATTGATCAGTGCAGATGGTTCATTATTCACTCTGTTGTCTTCTCTGTTTAATAACTGTGCTTCAGCTTTTCTTTTATTAAGTACATCTTGAATATATTTGTCATAGCTGCTGAGACCATCATTTTTGTTTTCGCTTGTAACCGCTTTCTCTTGTTTTTGATTATTTTGAGAAATCACACCTCTTCTCTGTTGTCGTACATTGTTCCATGACTGCGTTTCCACTTTACATGCGATCGCACATAAAACGCATAGCACTTGAAATAAGAGAAGAAATAACAAGTTACTTTAATTCTTCTTATTTAATTTGTGAATGATATGGTTTTTTATACGAGTCTGATTAACAGTTTGAGTTTAAATACACGAGTTTATAATTGTATTCGAATGAAATGACGACTTCGTCATTTGTAATGCAAAAAGCTTTGATGGTTCTGTATCGGTATTTATATTATAATCAAAACTATAAGAGAAATTTAAGCAAAATAGTCTTAATTTATATCGAAGTTTCATCACATACACTATGAATGAAAAAATAACATTCGTACAGCATTATACATTCAAACTTACCAATTATTCTCTTCATAACTGCACTGTGATACTATCGTTAATTTTTATTTTGTTCGCAATCTATTTATTTATTTTTGTATACATAAACTTTATTGCAAATGATATATTTATAAAAATACAAAAACATTCGCACGACTTCGAATTCAACTCGCTACTACAATAACCGTAAACAAGACTTTAGTAGTATCTTAATTTTAATCAGACGTTACTTCTGACGCATGTTACTGAATTTTAAACTCTACCACCAACATTTAGAGTTTATAATCCTGGGTTATTATTTAGATATATATTATAGTGTATTTAAATTACATCTGTCTGTGGTTTTCCCAGGCAAGCAGGTTTCCTCAACGCTTCTCTTAATGCGTCTCTGAATAGGTACGTTTTAGTGGTATCATTTAGTTGATAAAATAATAAAAGGTGAAGATCAAAGTTGATTAATGCGGTACTACGAATACTCATTAAAATATATGTAATGAATAGCACTTATAATTAAGTAATAGTCTTCGTAACTAAAATATAGTTAGATATGCTTTTTTCGTTTATACATAAAATATTTATGCCATGTGACTTTGCATCGAAGACGTAACCATAAAAACTCGAAATAACCACGTCCAAATTAGGTTTCAGTCAAATGTGACGTTTAACTAAAATATTTGAAAATTATTATGTTTTTGTTAAAAAGCAATCGCGTTATGTCAAAAAACTAGTTTTTGTTTAACGGACCTCACTTTGCCACTTCTCGATTCAAAATTAATAAAAAAAGAGGAAAACATTTATACGAATGATTTATAGTACCTATATATATTATAATATTTTGAAATTTCAATATATCCATACAGATACTTACAAACTTTTGAGCACAGTTTTATTAAAAGTTGTTGAAAGACTCAAACTATATGCAATATATGACTAAAAAAAATACTTAAAAAATATATAAATAAAAATAAAGTAAATTTATTTCTTAGGCATACTCTGAATCATCTTACGCAGTCAGAATCATTATCTTCAGTAAATTCCGTATTATCGTGCAATTACATGTACATATTTTTATATCTGTATTTATATATTGAATTATGGGTATTGAATAGTTCTGTATATATAGTATATCATGATGATTTACGCAAGGCGTCAGGAGCTGGATGCGAGTAGCCGGAGAAAGACAACAGTGGCGTGAATTTGCACTTGAAGAGGACTATGTCCAGTAGTGGACAGTATTCATTCATTCACTCTCATATGTCGATGGAATGGTTAATCCAACACAACTGGAAATATTTCATAGAACTACCGGCTTTACGTGCTTTCCGAGTTATGGAAGTGTACTTACAGTACCTTTTTTTTTCTCGCTGGAAAAACGCTTTACGCGCTTCCCCCACGTGATGGAAAGTGGGGGGGTTTTTGGAACTCCCCGGAGCCCTGAACGCCGAGTGCGCTCAAGGACACCGGGTTTACCCACTAAAAAACCAGCGGTACCCTCTCCGTCTTTCGGCGGACGCCACGGGATCGCTTACGCATACCGTGACGCCCTGACGATACTTACAGGACTAGATACTTCAGACTGCCGAATATAATTTATTTTATTGTATTATTTACCTTTATATTCTAATTATATATAATTGTATAGATTATGTAGATATTTACTGATATTAAATATGAGGAAAACATTGTTATAAAAGGGACCTTATCTTATTAAACTTACTAGACCAGGGAAACCCAGTCGACATGGCCTCCTGACCATGGCCTGACCCGACCTGTATGTATAATATTTTAAAATAACAAAATAGTTTAAAAATTAAAAAAGTAGATACATTCTGAGATTCTATAATTCGTTTTATGTGCATGTTCATTTATTCATGCATAATTCCTAAATAAAGTTATGAGTTAATCCTTCGTTCATGAATTACATCAGATTCGAAATGATTTAACACAGTCAACAATATGATTTTGTTTTTAATCACATGTAGGTATATCCTAATAGCGGGAGATTATAACTGTGTATAGAAAAAAAAATATATATAGAATTAAATAATTTATTTTACATTTGTCTTATCTTGAGTTCGTCTTCTCATTGTAATTTTTCCAATAAAATAATAAGTATTTGTCAAGTTTTGTCAAGTCTCATTAACATAGACGATTTAAATATAAGAAAAAAGAAAACAAAAATAATAGTAGTTCAATATATGATAGGAAAAGTGACGATGATTAATATTTTGCTAATTTATCTTAACCATCACGCTGGGACAACTCTTGTATCTACAATTGCTAGTTCATTTGCTGAACTTATAATTTTCTGAGCTACATAGTGGGGTGGTGTGCCGTAGTACTCGAGTGGGGCCTTGTATTCGTATAACGGTGTGGAAATCAAGCGAACTGCCCTTCTTTGAACGGAGCAAACGTAGGAAATATTTGAAGTCTTCTTCAAAGCTGCTTTAAACCTGGAAATCAAAAATATCAATTATTATTAATAAAATAGTAGTACTAATATATATACTAATAAAATATTTAAATACAGCTATCTATAGAAAGTATACTAAGAATTCATCCAATTAGATAACCATTTATTCCTATCAAACCATATGACACGCTCGCACGAGCGTATGCGTAGGTAATATGTAACGGTATATCGATTATGTCTATTCAGGGGAAATACGGAGAAAATGACATGGTGTTTGGTTTTTAATCATATTTATTTAATAGTATTATAATCAGTTTCCATCGTTTTTGGTTATCTTTATTTTATTGACTATCAGTAAAACAGCCTTTTACTTAAGTATGATAAATTTGTATAAATATATATACAAATATATATGTATATATATAATCTAGTTCTGCTATATCATTGTGATTGGCTAGTTTAAGAATGCAGTGCCTGAATTTATAAATTACATTTCTGGACAGCGCTCACGTCATTAGCACGGACTCGTTTGGTTTGTAAAGAAATAATTGTTTTTCCACTCTTGTGCAATGCTCGCAAACAAAACCTGGTAACCCAGATCTTACACAGCAACCACTTATGGGCGAATTATCGTCTCATTGGACTATGACAGTCAGAAAATAGAAGTGCATTAGCACTTGTAACTGACTATATATTTGTACACTTTATGTTCAGATTATTCATCTCTATCGAAAAATGCCGCATTGGTTGAAATTCCGTCAAAGTAACTTTAATATTGTATAATTCTAAACTTGAATATTGAAATAATCATTGATCGGTTACTTACACTGGATTCGTTTGAAGCTTCACCATAGCCTCTTTCTTTCTTAAAAGCAAAACGGCGTTTCTTACAGCTGCTGCACCAATCACTGACGGGCATTCATTGCAGAGAACTTTATCTACCATCAAACCAGATATACAAACAAATGTTGCAGCCAGTTCAATCTCACCGGGATGTAAGTTATCGCACCACCATGACAGATATGTTATAAACTCTTGTGGTACTACAGGCTGGGACGGGAATTTCTGAAATAAACAATTACTCATAGAGAATTACTTTGATGAGGATATTGATTATTCAATATTTAGGAGTCTTACCAATTTATATAGTACAGCTTTTTCAGCTGCTAAAAGATTTCCAGCTGTAAAAGCGTGGCTCGCGAACCTAACTAAACGCTTTGCAGTAGCAGCATGACCGTGAATTTTCTGCGCAATCCAATAGCAAGCTGCTGCGACAAGCTGCAACTTCTCTAACTGGACGTGACCAACGGCTAATATTGAATCCAGATACCAAATCGCAGATTGAACTACTGCTGGATTTCCATCTGAACCCTGGAAATTTTTAAAATGCTTATAAATAATACTCGTAGTCGCCGCGACTTTACTCGCGGTTTAGGGTGTCGGTTGTCATGTGTAAGCAAAAAAAGTGACCTATGTCCATTCTTGGAGTTCATGTTTGCTTCAAGCCTATCTTAGTAATATACTGGTGCATCTTATTCTCCAATAGAGAGAGAACATTTTTTATCTCAACAATGTCTTTAAATTAAGTTCAAATTTGGACTGCACTTTTATAAATATATATTTCTTTTATGAACGTTAGCGATTATGGTACGCAATTAAAGTCCATCGCTGTGTCAGCAAAGACTTTCAGGTAACATAAGTGCTTATTATTTTAATAAAATGTTGTTTCCGTCTAATTAAACCACTTAAACAGTAATTTAACTCACGTTAACTTTTATCAGCCAGTTGATTACACAGGCACGTGTTATGTTTGGTATTCTTGGCACCACTGTTCTGTTCTCCACATTCAAAAGATACGTAAATAAGTCTGCTGTATAGTCCCGGTTTAAACATTTCATGTATGACTTTTTAACTAAAATTAAAAGATAAGCAATTAATATTAACAAACATCTAATCCAAACTCATACTTTTATTAAATACCATAGCGTATGTTCCTCGGGATATAACACTGTAGGCAATTAACATATAACTATATAGAAAATAGTTTTAAAGAATAGGTTATAAAATATTTAATATCTCAGCACCAAAATATACAAATAATTTTTACTATTTAAGATAACGCCTGAAAAATGTTGTTACAAAATTAAGCAACAGTAAGTAATTAATGCGCATCAACTTCTTTCTCCAAATATTTAAGAGCAAATCAAATATTGTTTTATACGTGTATATGATCGGATAAATACTAACGTGAATCTGGCGACTGTAAATTGTCTTGCAGGCGTTCATTGAACAAACGTCGTCTATGTCTCTCATCCCCTTTCTCATATTTCACCATCGGCGAAAGACCTTGCAATTCTCGACTATGCGGTCTCTTAAGACTCCTTTTTATATTTCTCACTTTATTTGGTTCCAATATTGGTGATTTTAGAGCTGGTGTAGCTGCCTTTTTTGTTTCTCCGAGACAATTCTTTTGACGATTATCTTTGAAATATCGCAATTCTTTATGTTTACTTTCATCAAGTGCACACTCATCATCACTTATAACAATAACACTACAATCTTTAATGCTTTCGTCCTTAAACACTTTGTAGTCCCAGTCTAAGTCTTCAGTATTCTGTCGAACAGTAACATGCCGTGCATTTATCTTAATAGGACATTTAATTTTTGTTTTTATTTTTTCTACTTTTTCATTTTTGTGACTAGGCCCTGCATTATTAACGATATTATTTGATTGTTGATTGATAGTCTTCAATGGATGCCTCTCAATTTCTGTCTCCTGTTGTCTCTTTAACACGTTTTGTGGTATTGGAGGTAACGGTTCTGTAGGTAGAGGTATCTTCGATTTCACCTTCATCCTAATATTTTCTTTATCCATATCCATTTTAATAATAAAAGTAATATTTAAATACTAATATTTATACATAAAGTCTTTCTTTCGTTACTTTCTTTTGCGTTTGATCACGACCGGCGTGAGCAATTAATTTCTGTGACAACTGAATGACGATTATATTTAAGAGTACCCGCTTTATATTTGAGTCAAACATTACATGTCGTGTTCAATTTAAACCAGACAGACAAAATTAACCATAATCAATTTTATAATTGATATTCCTTATTACATGAATAATTTAAATGTGTAATATGTTTTTGCTCTAACCTATAGCAATAATCATGGCGATCACTTCAAAAACATTAATGTTGTTGTTTTGCAGCACGTTATGTATAGCGGTAACCACCATCAAATCGATCTTTTAAAAACTTCCTTCATAAAAAATACTTCATGATATGTATATGGCAATATCGTTTAAAATACAACGTCTACAGTAAAGGAGAACATTTCAGCAGGCTCATAAATAAAAAATAAGCATATTTCTGTAAAAATAAATAATTTATTCTTAAAAATATCACATCGTCTAAATAATAAATAAACTTAACGCTAATTTAACCTAAGCTGTGTACTTTATCATTATCAAATGCATCTGGTTCCATTGGAAATATCTATTTCTTAAAAGAAAACTCCACAGCAAAAACAAACAAAAATATGAACTTAATGGAGTGGGACGTAACTAGAATAACAACAGGGTCTTTTAACTTTTAAGATTAACAGATTAAAAAGATTTTTAAATTAAAATACCATTCCGGTATTTTTTTAAAGCGAAAAGTCTGATGGCGACTGTGGGTCAGTGACTTTGCCGGCTACAACTACTAAGTTGTCCAATCGGTCGACGATGTAGAAGACAAATGGATGCTCGACGGAAAACTTTCGGGGTTCTTTGATTTCAGTCAAGGGAAGATTCTTTAATGAAGCCAATTCATCAGCTTCATCGACAGCGTTGCTTGCTAAAAGAAAAAAGAAACATTATAATATTTCAAAAAATATATCAGATTAGTAATTTATTCCAACGACAAAACGTCCAGGCTGGACCATGAATGTAGAACTAATAATTTAGATAATTTAAATTTTAAATAAATATGAATTAAAAAATAATATAGTAATTGAATTGTTTTCAAAATTTCAATTTGACATTATCAATAAATACAATTATTGTAGTCGATATCTGTGAGTGAATTTTACGGTGAGCTTCCAATTTTCTTCTTACAAAATACTAAAGATACAACTATAACTGGTAAAGCAAAGAGTTTAATAAAGCCAATTTACTCCAATTGATTCAAATGAAGTACAAATTTTGTTATTCTAAATATTTCAAAATTACTACTAGTTCAAATTACCTCCAACCATTGATGCCGACGTATCTGTGTTGTCAACGCGAACGGCTACATTTTGTACGAGCTCTTGTACAAACAAACCTTCTTTAGAAGATATTCCTGTTAAATCTGCCTCCCGACCAAAGATGCTACTCACACCAAACTGTAACAAATTAAATTTCGAATATTTTACAAATATAAAAAACGAGGAAAATGTATCGCAAATTTAGTATACATTTTATATCTGACATCTCTTTACCTTAGCCAAAGCTGTAAGCGGCTTAGTTGTTGTCTCTACATAGAAAGTGGGTAAGGAAACTTGTAATTCCTCTTCTTTAAGATTTTCTTGGATGTCCGGTAAAGACGTAGCTGGTAAATCAGCGATCAGTCTTGTAAGACCGTCGCGCGTCCGTGGCACGAGAAGCATCAGAGCATAGCGACCACCCTAAAAAGAAGAGTTTAAAAATCACAAGAAATAAGTTATAGCACTAGTTAAACTAAAGAAATTAAGATAATATTGACTTCAGACAATACACTTACGCTATCACCTATCGCTTTGAATAAGCTTACAAGATTAATTTTACGTTAATACGAATGCAATAAAATTAAAACACTTATTTACAAATTGTGTCATTTTGTCGTATATATTGTTAAAATGGTTAATAATAAATTTAGTGGCAGTTCACTTACATCATAAGGTAAGAAAATGGCTTCACTGTCCAAATCTGGTAAAGAGCTCGTCTTAAAAGTTCCCTGAGTTTTCATCATAGGAACTTGCTTCTTCTCAGTGTTGGACTTGTAAAATACACCGGGTTCTACTTTGTTGAATGGTTTCTTCCATGACCCACGGAAATACATACCGTTGAAGATCAACATCAACGAGTTACTTGCTGAAAACATAAAATAATTAGATTAATAGCCCAAAACAAATATAAGAATTTAGATAGGTTGATAGATAACAATATAATTTGAGTTAATTATATTGTTTAGATGTAGGAAACTTACTTTTACTAGACTTCTTTCCAACACTATTGACAGAAATGCTTGAAGCTATATCATTCTTTTCGTTTAGTACTCTTAGACTGCGCGCATGATTTCTAGCTTCAACTGCGACCATGGTTTCTTCCTCATCGCCAAATTCCTTTGAATCTTCGGAAGTCTTCACAAGCTTTATCTGTTCTTTAATGTTCTTAGCAGGTTTGTATTGGATGTGAGAAATGTCCACTTTTTCTGGAATGTCTTCAACAGCGTATGTTATTAATTTCTCATCAGACTCTTTTGGCGGAATGATATCAGGGATTTCTTCATTATTAACATTCTTTTCAGCGTCATCGTCTTTCGGTTCCAGAGAATTGTATCTCTCAACAGACCGTACCTCAGTTAAGTAATAATCTTCTAGAATTTTCTTGTAATCATCATTTATTGTATAATTTTTGTAAACGTAAAAGAAGTTTTTCAACTCTGGCTGATTATATTTGTATTCATTTCTGTATTTAAGGCGATCCATTATGTAACGATAAGTTTTTCTTGTAAGATTCTGATCATCGGGTAAGTGCAAAGCTGAAACTAGTTGATTTCTCGTATCACCGCGCGCTCCTTCGGCTAATATAGCAAGAATAGCTGAATATCCCAGAGGGGAGAAAGCGATGTTCTTATCATCGTCAATATAGCTCTGTAATAAATATAAAAATACTCATTAAATAACGCAGTATAGCTTGATTCATACGAGAATATATTGAATTTAAATAATAATGTTTGTTTATAGGTATACTTAAATTTCTATTAAAGTTATTGTACCTGTAAGATAGTCGTAGAAAGTTCATTTGTAGCTTCTCCAACAAAACTTGTAATTTCGGATTTTTGATTGGATCGCTGCTGGCGCACCCATCGTGCGCTTGTCAGCCCAACGGCCACCACTAAAACTGTAATCAAAAACATTGAAAATTATGGTAAAATACACAAGAATTTTATATACACTATAATAAAATACAGTAACGCAAATTTAAATGTACATACATATTATGAAAATTTGTTAAGGTAACTAAACGCATTGAAAACTTCTAAAGTGGAAATAATATAACGAAATATTTTTCTGATTAACTTTAATTATATGTCCCCAGACTTTTATTTGGTAATTGCGAATTTCTCATACGTTATATACTATACAAAACAATGAACATTTTGCTTCGTTATAATTCAGCGGTACCGTAATCTATGGACTGTTTTCAAATTAAATTTTCTACACACCAAGAACCAGTGGCACGCATTAAGATAAATAAAGCCATTTAATTAATTATAAATACAGAATTACTTGTTTTATTAACTGGTCTAACAAGAGCCGTATGAAATTAACATACATAGGAAACAAGATGTCCTTATTCAAACGTAGCATCATTAAAGATAACTGATATTGATCAAACTAGTTGTGAACGAAGATTGTAGGTCGCTAGCGGTAATAGTGCAGTACACGGTACACGGAGATGCAATTTATGCGTTCCCACGGACTAAAGAAACATTTCTATACACTGCTCTCACTTATATAGTAGCTATATTTTAGTTCAATATACTTTGCTATAGGAAATAAACAGGACTTATGACAAAGAATAACCACGTGGAAGAGTAACATAAGTGGTTAGTACGAGTGCGTCTAATCCGATGATTGCGGGTTCAAACCCAGACAAGCACCACTAAATATTCATGTGCTTAATTGGTGTTTATAATTCATCTCGTGCTCGTCAGTCAAGGAAAACATCGCGAGGAAACCAACATGTCTAATTACGACGAAATTCTGCCACATGAATATTTCACTAACGCGCAATGAAAAAGTGTTGTGGAATATGTTCTAAACCTACTCCTCAAAGGTAGAAGAATCCTTTGTCCAGCTGTGGGAAATTTACTGGCTGTTAATGTAAAAAAAATTGTATTGTAATGTATTGCAAACCTTTCCTTGGGCGTTTAATTAAAACAGCCCTCCTGTCTCCGTTTGTGGTAAAAATAAATAATAGTGGACAATTTTTATGAAACAACTTAAAGGTGTAAATAAGGATACTTATATTTAGTACTTATTGTGTTACTTTGCATTAATAGACATTGTAATCGATATGTAATCTTCTTTCTTTCTTTGAAGGAAGACTCAGATTGTCTTAGAATTACCCAAGGTAACAACAAAAAAATGTCTGTACTAATTAATTTGAAAAAATATTTAATATATTTTTATTAACACGTGCAAAAACGAGGTTTCAGATACAACATCGCTCGCCATCAACCCGTAACATGTATCCTTACTTTCACATTTAGATTTATTTTACATAATTTTACATATTTATTTATTTTAAATTAAATATATGGTATATATGTACATTTAATTTATAATCGAACGAGCACCATATAAGTTAGCTTATAAATAAATTGATAGGGTTTCTATATAATCTACTCTGTTAAAACTCGCTGGTGTCAAACAGCAGTTCAATACATCGAGCTGCAAAACATCAACATTTTTAGGATTTGTTTTGTTGTAGTATGAGTGTACTCACAATAATTGCTGCTTGGAATATATCATATACAATTTAGTATTATATATATAATTATAACATGGATAGATGTCTTAAATTTGTTTTTTTAAAGTGTTGTAATATCGAATTGGGGCACAATCCTGTAATGATATGCATACAGTGTGGCATTAAATAAATAAAAAAATAAATAAAATCAACATCTATACCGTTCAGCCGATAGAAATGACTATGTCGTAAACAGGGACAAGACAAGCATCTTGATTTTTGCTATTAATTATACATCTAAGTGATTAACATCTGACATTAACGTTATACAAAGTATTAATAGTATAAAAAAACGTCAATAGGAATACTGCTTATTGTTTATGTGTATAGTTTTCTATTGTTTGCAATCGCTGATTGATAATAATAGTTGACACAGTAACTCCTTGCTAATAAACTTACGGTTTTTCCGATATATATAGCTTAGTGTAAATAGTATAATAATACTGTGTCTCCTTCTTTCAAATGTCAAATCAATTATTAAAGAAATAGATAAATCACTGTTTATTATTCACTACATAACGTTTCTTAGTAAAGCCGTTATTGTTTAGCGGCTTGTGTAGTAAGTAGTAACATATAGTTTAAGCAAAAAACAAAATAAATATTTATAAAGTATAATTGTATTCAGATGCCATATACTGTAATAAAGTATGTATACATTTAGGAGATTCCTTTACCTATTAAACTGGCAAGAAGAAAAAAAAGAAAGAAAAACAAAAGCGCGCGAAACTGATTTCAAGCGCCATTAATTTATCTTTTTGGACGCGGGCTGTAATGTCGATATTGGCGCAACTTGTTATTTCGGTAAAAATTGTGCATTGTGTTTTATTTTGGACTAGTAAGCTTAACTGAGTAAGTAGTTTACTTCAAAATATATGATTTGGTTTGTTAGTAAATTGCTTTAAGTATTATAAATTCTTACTTTATTTTCAAATCTCTTTCACTTCTGTCTACTAAATATACTTGTATATTCATATTAGTTCCCGACCGCGGATAAGACTGCGTGTAAGTATACAGGTGTTAAGTACTTTTTTCCGGGATAACAGTAAACTATTCCTGACTATAATATAACTAAGTTGAAATAAAGTAAGTTGTACATGACAAGTTGTTCTATAAAAAGTAATAAACCTAAATATAGATATATAAATACAAGAGAAACAATGTACTATTATTTCATTTAAAATATCATTACGAATTACCAGAGTTTAACAAATTTTAAGTTCAGCTCGCATTTACAACCCACTACGTATAAACAGCGATTACAAACATTACACACTCGAATACTATGAAAAAAATCTAAATAATAGTAAATTTTACAAATATTTTGATAAATAATGTATCTATTCTTGCCACTATTCCTCGCGGTCAAGATTTATACAGTGCCTAACTATTTTTAATTCATATTTGTATTTATTTAAGTACGTTATTCTTATGTTAATAAATAATAGACATACAATAAATAAATACATATAACGAAATTAAAGTGTCTGTAATATTAAAATAGCCCTTTTTTATTCAATGCATATATATGTATGTACACACGGTACATATACCAAAATAACATTTTTTACAATTTTTTGTCTGTCTATCTGTCTGTTCGTTCCGACTAATCTCTGGGACGCCTGGACCGATTTTGACAAGCCTTTCACCGGCAGATAACTGATATATTAAGGAGTAACTTAGGCTACAATATATTTTTTTGTTGAATTCAAACGCGTACAAGTTCGCGGGCACAGCTAATATATAATAATATTTTTTCAAGCTTGTTTAAAATAATTGAAAGTTTTACTATTTTTAATACTATATATATATATATATATATATATATATATATATATATATATATATAGTATTAAAAAATATATATATATACTATTGCAGTGATATATATCATTATTTACATAATATAATCTTTGACCTCCTTCGACATAATATTATCATGGTCAGTACGTACAACGCGGCCGTGCGCGCGATATATACGAACACTATTAATGCATGACACGGTGCACTTAAGTTAGATCAACGTTGATTTTATGAGCTCGGTAGAAAGTCGATGTGAGAACGGATGCGAAAGACCGACATCATCGCCTGGAATACATTTTTAAACTTTATTTTTAGCGTGAATAACGTGCACTATTATTTTGTTGTAGGGATTCGTGCGAGCCCCTTTGTATGTACCACCAATCAACACATATTCTACCGCATAATAGCCATAGTTAACATTGCTGTGTTCCGGTTTGAAGGAGTAGGCCAGTATAACTAAGGGCCCAGGGACATATTATCTGAAGTTATCGGCGCAATGGAGATATAAGGCATGTTTTTTTTGAAACTGCCAACGTCTATAGGCTGTGGTAACTACTACTATATTTTTCACGTTTTTCATAAGAAAAATCGCTATTGTAAGTAATAGAAAAACAGTGTCTAAGATAAGTTTTTATTTGATGTAATAAATTAAGAACTAGTCTATAGTACATTCTTACCTAGTCTCGTACAAGTAAGGCACGGCAAGTGCGCGGTGAACGTACTGCGTTGACCCTACGCTATTGTACTCTCATGAACGAGTACCGTCAACATTAAAATACTATTATAGAATTAGATGCTAAATTCTAGCTCATTTCTTTAAATAAATACATTAAAAAATATGTCCCATTAATAACAAACTAATATAATAACGATAACAAGTTAAACAAAATATTCATGAAATTAAACAATGGTTTGAATTTTATAACATATTTTTTTTTTGTTCCTTGTGATTGAATAGAAATTATTAAAAAATATTTCAATAAAACTTTTTTCAATTATAGAGAAAAAGAAGAAAACAAATGTGTCGAAAAAAATATTGAAAAAAAGATTTCATTTGAATTTGGAACAAGATTAAACGATTAAATATACACAAATAAAAAAAAAATTAAAGCATATTTTTTTGTTAATTCTACTCTACTAAGCAATCTAGCGCATACCGGCTGGGAAAGTAATCAGTGAGCTCATTCGGACAATAAAATCATTACACTGTATTAAAAAATAAATGCCCGTACTATTAAAAGTGCACGCCGTAGTCAATTTTTTGTTTCGTTTTTTAACGTAAAGAATACTAAAATCATTTAAATCATTATTGACCAACTTTTATGTATGTGTTCACAGATAAAATAAAAATATCTACTATCAAATAATTAAAAAAATATATAAAAGTATTGTTGTTTTCGTATTTAAAACTAATTTAGTAAATATGATAGACTCATTAAATAATCGTATGTACTAACCACTTAGCCACCCCAATTCCAAATAATAACATCAACATTTAAACAAACAAACCATTTCCAAATGGTTAAAATTAGGTATTCAAATTTAGACAAATTTCTACCTTCATTCGTTGCTAACAAATAGAAGAAATAGAAAAAAAGATTCAAATGAACGAGCTTGACTTTATTAAAATAATAAACAAACAACTCCGTCCGCGTAAAAAGGGACGGTAAGTTTTTACTTCACATATTAATACGTAATAAATACGTATAAATGATATTGAATCGAATTCCGTGAAAAACCGCAAAAGTCTTTCCAAGATTATTAAACGCTATTGTTTCCATCGCGTATGTGAAATATTATTACTCTCACGTAGAAAGACGAATAATTATTATCCATACAGCGGATGTCAACATACAAGGCTGCAATACAAATTGATGCACAAAAGTTATATATTACAAAATAATGTTTTATCTGTTAGCCAATCGGAATTACTCTCGAGGCTAGAAATAATTCGATTTTTAAAACATCTCATCAATGTTCACGCGTCGAATTGTGCTATCAAAATGATCGCAATTTTATTTTTCGTTTTAATCGATTTTTATTTGAATATGCCGTTTTTAGTTATTTACCTCCCCAGAACTAAATATGTTTTAATGTCTCTTTATAATAAGATAAATATAATTTTTTGTGAAATGTTATGTTATGTTAAAAACCACAACGAGGGTTCCGTACAAGCTTAATGAGTAGTTCGTCCATCACGTGAATTTAGGGCTTAATTTTATTTGTGATTCATACAGATACAGCTTTTTTATATTTTTCTGTGTACTTCTGCCTCGTCACAGTGGTTCTTGTCTAATTTCATAATTCCAGATCAAAGGGACGTTTAAATTTTAACTTTTTCAAGGAATTGCAGACTTGAATATCTCATATTTATTGAAAGTACAACGTGTACTTCGTTTGATTTCCTCGTGCTCCTGAAGAGAATGTCTCGAATGTAGACGGACATAAATATATGGAATAAATTGATCCTATAAGGGTTTCGATTTTTCTTTTAAGGTATGGAACCCTAAAATCACTTATAAAATTTCAAATAATAACTACACCTTTCCGTTTCTTTTTTATACAAATCATTTAAAGCAATTTCTTGTAAATGTCCATAGCCAATAGGTTAGTAGACACATGTGGCAGATTGCCTGACACATGCAGGTGTCCTCGCGTTATTTGCCTTTACCACGAGACGAATTATAAACAAAAATGCGACTTTATAATCTAGATTTATATCTTACTGTTTATAATTTCATATAAGAAACATAGATCTAAACTTACCCAAGTATAACGGCTTCATTTTACAGATCACTCGCTCCAGCTAATAACTGTAAAAAGAAAATATGTTAATTGATCGACATGTTATTTCATTATCCATACAAACAACATAATTTAGTGCTCTCATATATATATTTTAATAATATATAACAATTTTATAAGAAAAGGAATAATTTTATTCATTAACATTTATATTTAGTTCAAAAAAAGGTGTTTAATTTGTCTGACAATTTACAAAGTCGATCGCTTATGTATCTTCATAAATTATACGCATTTTTATTTCATATGAATTCGAAAAATAAAATCACATACATTTACATGTATATTTAAATAATATTGTTAAGGCTTACTTTGTATTCACAGGTAAATGATAATTGTATTACTATATTACTCAAAAGAAAAAACACGGTACACCGCAAAAGTCATGCATTATGTAGAATCATGGTCTTGAAATAATAATGATAGAATCAAATCTGTCAAGTCAGAATATAGCTATAATAAGTGTTTTACAATGTTTTCTGATTTTCCTGTAAGTGTTTTCTTTGTGTACATCGGTTTTAATCACGTTACATAGCTAATGATTATTCAACCGAATAATTTTAACTTCGATATTAAAAATTGTAATAAGCAAGTGATTGCGCTGTGATTTGTATATTAGATATGTATTTTTTACGAGTCTTTTGTTAAGTTTTTCTTAGTTGAAAGATATTTTCTTAAAATATAGCATACTTATCAGTGCTATTATGATTAAAATCCATTATTGTATAGTAAAAAACCGAGGAGATACCAATGCAATTGTATTCATTTACCAAAGCGTAACCAAAGTGTAATCAAGTTGTATAATTTTACTAAATTGTAACTACTGAGTTTCTCGACGGTTCTTTTCGATATTATTTATATTCTGAACCAAATTTAATTTGTGAAGTGATGAATTAATTAAATAATTTAACTATCCAAAACTTGAGTTGCTTAAATATTTAAAATACAGATAATTCTATATTTGAAATTACGCTGTCTATATTTTGTAACACTATACCGTGAAACTCAGATGTATCACAAAAATCAATTTTTTTACTTATTAATAATAATAAAAAAAACTTTCATCTTCATGAAGATTAGCAATGTTAATTGATTTTCGTGATTTTCCTCATTATATATCGCGTGACTTCAAATGAAAAACGTTAGAAATTATTAAGTCCGGCTAACATTATTCGTGTTAATGAATACCTAACAGTTTATATAAAGAATCACTAATTACAGTATTAAAGAATATTATTTAGTTAAAAAATAAGCTCGCAATATGTTGCAAGGAGTTTTTATATATTGTAATCGTTTTTATTTTAATTAATACATACGAGTTAATTTAAAGTTTTTATATTATTCAAATTAAAGACAAAATTTATTATTTTTTTTTTACATAAGTTTATACCAAAGTAAGCTAAGTTATTTATTCGATATTGTTAGATAGTTTTAGCATAAAATAAAAATAAAAACTATAAAAATAAATATGAAACTCTGATATGTATTTATCATTGAAACGAGTTATTTATAAAAGATGAGTACATATTTATAGAAGATCAACGTGACATCACATTCGTGTAAATGAATTCAAATATTAAGTAGTCGCCTTCGATGACAACCTATATATACCTCAAAAAATTTGTAAGTAAAACCGGCTCCATCGATAAACACTTCAAATACCTAAAATAACCTTAGATCCAATGATGCCATCGCCATAATTAATCCTTTAAAATGCCACTACAAATTCTGCATTGAAAATTATTAAAAAAAAAATACTAAGACGAATCAAAAGTACGCTTAAAATAAAATCGAAATTTCGTATAATGCGGTTGAACAAGTAAGTTTGACCTACATTAAGCAGTTGTTAAAATACTTACGAGCAAGGCACAGGCACAATTTAAAAAGATACACAGATTAAAAAAATAAATTGTCAAAATGCGCGGGAAGAACGGCCGCGTTCGTGCTGTGGCCGATCGTGAATGACGTGCACGGAAGCTGCTTCGCCACACTTTATATCAACATTTAACAGTTATGTTTGAATAAACAACAGCCCGTATAGAACTGACAGTGGAAACTAGAAAAATGTGAAAATGTAACTTTTAATATCGTGTGTTAATTAAAATTATACGTATTAACTAAAAGAAATAGTAACTACATTAAAAGACATGTTTAGAAATAAAAGTAAAAAACTATTTTAATTTAATAACTGCTTTCAACCATAGAATTTTCTTTCGTATAGGAATATTATGTATATTATTGTATATTTTTATATTATGCTTTTCCAATATTAGACATATTGGAAACTCATAATCTAGCAAAGCACTAACTTCTGTACGTTTGTAACTGCAACAGACTGATCAATAGTCAATAAAATGAAATATAAATACATATTCGCAATGATAAATTAAATCAAGATATAAATTTTAAACTTATCCTTTAAAATATTGTATTCGTTCTTATATTGTAATTGTTATAGTAGCCTTATAAAATACCTACAGCTAATTTTTATTAGCAAAGCCTGTCTATAAGATCGTAGTTCTCTAGCACATGTCCCGATATCGAGTGCGCGAAATCGAATTAAATGTGACAGAAGCAAAGAAACGGCAAAGAACCATAAAACGTAAAAATCATAAAGATATTTTTTATAATGGCCAAAAGAAATTTCAAATCGAAATCCGATGGACACGCACAATTGTATCTACAGTATCGGCTGAATAAAATGGAATGAATTGTGTAGGTCTATGGTAGTTCAAGTCCTTTCAGGTCTCCGCAAAATTCATTGACGACCAAGCCGCCTCCTGTTTTCAATAGCATTATAGACTTACAAACTGGGAAGGATAATTGTTGGTGACTCAACTTACTCCTCATTCTGCACATTCATAAATAGTTGCAGATATCAGTAAATAGTTAGCAATATATATAAATAAAATAAAGAACAAAATATAAATTAATATTACCCTTAGTAACCAAAGAAAGGAACTTATCTTTAGATCTTTGAAGCGTAGTTTCAATGTTCGTAGTTTTTTTTTACAAATGAAATAAAGAAATAAACAAAAAAACTTCAAATGAAAGAAAGTATTGAATTACATTGACGCTATAAGAAACATAAACCAATGCCAACAAACCATGGAACTAAGATGTTATGTCCCTTGTGCATATAGTAAGATTGGCTTCTTCATCTTCAAACTGGAACACAAAAATAGTAAGTATTTCTGTTTGGCGGTACGAGATGAGTGGGTGGAAGCTAGGCGGGCTTAGACAAAGCTCTACTAACCCATGCAGGCCAGTTGGTTATGACCAATTAAGCTCTTAATGGATGTAAACAATGTCCACAGCATTTAAATTTGTTAACACACACGTTTATATAATATAAGATACATTTATGAAATTACTGTCATAAAAAAATATTTTTTTTTTAATGTATTAAACATTGTTACATAATACAACGTAGTTGAAGTAAATATTTTAAATTACAAATATCATTAAAAATTTATAAATATTAAATAAAAATCATTCGATTTTCCGGATCAAATTTATTAAATCTTTATTATAATACCTAAAGATCCAGTGTAATTGACATCTATTCTTTGGTTAATTGTAATTAGACTTTTATAACATTTAAATATTTTTTTCGGATTGATTTCTTGTTTTTAGTTATAGCTGCCTGGACCTCAATTCAACAACAAATTGACGGCTTATCGCAATCGAATCTAAACATAACAGTCGCTGTTTAGCCTTCTCTTATTCTACTAACACCGATGTAAATAAATTGACTTGAACATCAACGATTAAGGTGAGGTTATTTTATATAAGAAGTTGGATCGAAGTAAAATCGGTAAAATCCATGATATCAAACGATAAAGAGTGGTTGGATGAAGGTATCTTATCTGCCTAATAACGTGTCTTTTAATTAGTACTAAAATATATCTACATATTCGAAACATGAAAACTAACCTTATGGAATAGAACCCCAAACACGTAACCTTATTTAAGCCTATATATTATATATAAATACCTAACTTTGCTTATACATATCATGGAACACAAAAGGCAAAGATATACGAGTGTGTATAATACCTGATTTTATACAATTTTCGACCTCGCGTGTCCTTCTTGGAAATCGAACGACCGTTTAAGTAAAGTTTTTTTCGAAGTTATCTGGATTTCAAATTTTAACTACCAACATGACATGTTTTTATAATAATACGCTTAAATGAGCTATTAAACTAAGATTTATTTACTGAATAAATAAGGTGTACCTTATTATTATTACTGGCAATTAATTTATATAGTGCCAATTGTGATCCGCTATGAGCTACAGAAGTTGATGAGGATCTAAAGGAGTTACAATAAAGTAGATACCATAAAAATCTTCTATTTAATTAAAATTATATGATAATATATGATAATAATATAAAATTATATATTTTATAAAAGTAACCCAATTATAAATAATAATTTCAAATAATGTTAAGTAAATAAAATGTCTGAGTATTAAATTAATATTCTTATAACTAGTTCCACTTTCCTTGGAGGTTGAAAGTTCTATTAAGTGATATGTAGTGGAAAAGTGAAATTGTTTATAGGTATCCTTCATAACTTGTTTCCATTTGTTTTGATTTCTCCTAACTATATAAAATAGTAAACAAGATTGTATCAGTATTAATTTTAATTGACGAAAGATAGCTCGTACATATTATTAGCTGAACCAACGGCTATATCCTCGAGAATTTTCTAAATTTTTAAGTTCAGCACATGTCGCCCCTTAACTTTGCCCTCTTGGGGTGAATTAATAGAGTAGTCTTCCCCGACGCTCAAACTATGTTGTGACCAGATTTCATCTGAATCAGATGAGCCGTTTAAGCGTAAAGAGGTTACTTTCGCATTTATAATATAGTACCTATAGAATGTTTAATGTGACTTTTGCTCTGTTCTCAATTCAAAATAAACACGCGGTATTTATGCATTTTTTTAAAACATTCTTTTGTTTTATAAACTTTTTTTTCTCTCAGGCATCTGCCTACATACTCATTGAATATGAGTGAGTTAGAATTTTCAAACTGTATTTCTTATTTTACGACTGCTTTAGTGTAGATGTAGTTCCTAAAAGTACAATTTATTTTTGTATGACCATTCAATATATTGTCTTTTCCAATGGAAGAAGAAATAACGATAGACAATGCTTAAATTTTCGTAATTCGTCCGATTGGCTAATAACTCTTCTATTTTGTATTACTAAACTTATATCAACCTTTAATTTCACAAACAAAGTTCGACTCAGTGACAGCTTCGTCAATGTTCAAAACAGAATAGTTTTGCAAATCTATAAAGTAACATAAAGTTGGAGTATGTCTTTGTAATATTAAAATAGCGCTTTTTTACTCAATGCTTATGTATGTATACACGGTTTACATACCAAAATAACATTTTTTACAATTTTTGTCTGTCTGTCACAAACAGATAGACGATCTGTTTGTTCCGGCTAATCTCTGGAACGGCTGGACCTATTTCGACGGGACTTTCACTGTCTGATAACTGATATAATAGGGCGTAACTTAGGCTACAACATTTTTGTTGTTAAATTAAAACGCGTACAAGGTCGCGGGCACTGCTGGTCCATTATAAATATGATAAATTATTCAAACTGTCGACTATATCATATCTTGTATATTTATTTGGCTTATATCTTCTTGTAGTTGAAATAAAATATATTCCTGGATAGTCTCTTAACTTAAAAACAATGTTATTACAACTGACAGTATAGACACCATTTATATATTCACCAAAATATCATAAATTAACTTTCAAATAAGTGTTAAACTAAATGCTTTTAAGATTTGTAAAGAAAGGTATCTAAATATTTAGTTATTTATTATGAACATCTTAGCACGAGGTAATGGTAACATCTTTAAGCAATATCTTCTACCCGCCCGTAAAGTGTTTATAAAGTATGTATGTTAAAGTAATCTTGTATTTCAATGAGGTTATTTTGCAGTGTGAAAGTGGAAAGGTGGGATTTAAGCTGTGTTCGATTTACCTGTATTCGTTTGTTTTTAAAAATTAAAGTCTTTATCATTATAATAGATTAAATCCTTTTTAAAATTTCGCGAGGTTTCTCCTGCATTTAACGTTACTTCTCCGCCCACGTGTTATGTTGTCTATATCTAGATATAAATAGTATATCTGTTAAAGATTCAAACAAACAAACTAATTGGCTATATAATATTAGTAACTAAACCAAATATGTTATGATCCGTTTTTTAATAAAAATTGCTTTTCTGGTAAGCACTAAACGGTATTAATTTAAGATAAAGATGTATTTAAGGCAGAAATTGAATAATATATTGTTCGATAAAAACAACACTATGGTTTCTACAACAAAACTCAAATACAGAACATTTTAAATAGATCGGAAATACGTAGGCAGTTGAGCAAATGAACCGCCAATGAAAAGAAAAATTGTCAATATGAGGTATAAACATTTTGTAGTATAAGAAAATATGAACTATTTCTTAGACTGCTAATATGTGAACTAGAAAAACTAATAATACACTCACCCTTCATTCTGAAAACCACTCATCACTAAGTAGTAAAATGCCTGTCAGGCACTATGTCCCTACTCGATTTAAGTATATTTTGATATAATTGTTTTTTTTTGCCAATAGCTCAGCTATAATACTTATATAATAATTATTGTTATAATAATTACTATGTATATTGTTACTACTAATACTTCTTGTTTAACATACCTTTATTTATACTCTTAATTTTTTTTTAATTATATTTAAGAAATTTTGCTAACGGCTTAATTAACGTTCAAATCGCCATTTTTTTCGCAATTCCATGACAAATATCATACACACCTTTATAGAACAGTCTTATTAACTACCGGTCTGAGATTTAAAACTGAAAGGGTAATTAAAATTTATCAGAAAAGGATTAAATTTAAAATATTTGGCGACGTACAAACCTTCGATTTTGCGGAAAATTGTTCAAGATTTGGTCAAATTTAGAGGTTTCTTACTCTTGTAAGCTCGCCTGAAGCAAAAAAAGTTAAGATGCCAATTGAATTTTAATAAATTAAGAAATTCTTCAGAAAGTTAGCACAATATGTCAAAGCGAAGAAAAAAACTTTTATTACTACTTTACAAAAAATGTGCAATTGATACAGCCAAGCCGATACTCAGATATTCTTCCGCAAAACAGCAGTACTCAATTTTGTTGTGTTTCGGTTTAAAGATTGATTACGTCTAGTGTAACTACAGGCACAAGGGACATATCATTTTATTTTGGTGGCCAATTGGCGATCTAAAGAATGGTTGTTTGTTGAATTGTCTGTGGACGGTTGTAAACACTTACCATCACTTATCTATATCATAAAAAAAACTGCTGCTATTCTTAATAATAAAATTAATTAATCAACAACTTCGGTACGGTCTTGTGGTATCAGAGGTACCACGAGAATGGTCATATCACGCTGTACTGGGACCGATCTATAATCATCATATGACGAGAATCTCGTGAAGACTGAGAGACTAAATAAACAAATAAAATATCTTGACTTAGCTCACAAGATAGTCGATATGTGGAATATGGATACAGCACTTATTGTGCTGATAGTCGTTTCAGCGAATGGCCTAATGGCTAAGAGCCTTGACCACCACCATAAGAGGCTCGTTAGGCAGCTGAGTCAAGGGCCTGATGCAGAAGGCAGTACTCCTCGGTACGGCGCGTATTGTGAGGAAGTTCCTCTCTTTGGAGCCCTGACCACCGGTGGCTTGGACCCTATTCCCGCCACTGGTTCCCGCCTCTGTATTTTATATTTTTAAATATATTTTATATGTTTGTATTTTATATTTAAAAATGTAATTATAAATAAAATAATTAATATTATTTCGAGGTGTCATTTTTTGACAAGTTTGAAGATAGTTTCCACCATCACGTTAAGTTGTATATATAGTCACCATAAACAACAAATACATAATTTTACTCACTTTTATTCAATCTTGACCTGATTTTCTAAGAATTAATAATCCTTCGAACTCGAGCTGAAATGGTGACAATGCTTTCGGTTTCGGTCGATCGAAATCGACTTTCGGACGAAGACTTCTTGTGAAAAGGATTTAATTCTACATGATATGTAGTTTGGATAAAGTAATTGTAATTTATTTAAATTTTTATTCAATCCGTCTCTCTTGATAGTTATTAGTCTATAAAATGTTGTTTGTAAATGCGCTCAGATTTAACTTATGCATTATATATAAAGTATTACCTTTAGCTATTATCACATCTAAAAAAAACGTATAAAAACACATTATTTTGTTTTTATACGTCCACGTTTAATAAACTGGATAATAACATTAAAGATAATTCGAATTAGTTTTTGAATTAATCTTAAATGAACTAACAAACATAACTTACCATTTTATAATGTAAGAAAGTACGATTTCATTAAAAGTTAAACTGTCATAAACTTATAAAATGGCAAATACAAAATACAAAATTATAATTTTTTTTAACAAGGGCACTCATTAGTAGATTTTCCGGCAGAATTATCAATCAAATAAATTGTATTTTATTTACATACTTATCACTAGAAAATAATAACTTCTAAAATTCTTAACGTTATTAAATATTCTAAAAAGACGGTCTCTCGCAAAACTTTGCCTTTATTTAAAAGATTTTTATGCTATTTCGAAACATATTGCAGTATTTGTTTTGATTTCATTGTAAAATGAAATACAAATTTGGCGCCAAAGTGATGAAACCTTTTTAGAAAGAAATTTTTAATTTCAAATAGTAATAATCTGAGAAATGGATGATGCTTTAATTTTGTTCGACGCTTGTCATTTTTTTTTTCCTACACAGCCGTAGTGCCGCTCTCTAACCGGCCAGTAACTTTTCTTCGCTTCTATAATTAATTATTGGTTAAATCGTAACAATTTCGTAAATTTCAATCAAGAATCCTCGATATTTTTCTGCAGATCTTATCAAAAGGATATACCTACCGATTATTTAATGATATAACCGCTTTTTCAGGTGCAACTATCATACCACAATTATTGCGACAAAAATTGGCTTACACTTTTTATAAATACAGTGGCCTCCATTGGAGGGTTGGTTCGTTTGTCCGGATGATCAGAATTGCGATTTAATTGGTAAATGCTGCCATTATACCTGCCACCATTCCACGCAGTAATGATTTGTACAGTAACTATTTTTATTCTTATTGGTATATAGTTAAGACCGTAACGATAAATAATGCTTTTGTTAAAACGTATTGGAGGATAAAGTGATAGAGGATAAAAAAATCTAATCTTTAATACTGTTGACATTATAATTATACACATATTTTGTTCGATACCTTACAATTATCAATAAGCTGCTATAAACTAATAATATTAACCACTTCGCCACTGTCCAGTATTCTGGGGGATTTGTCCATTTCTTTGCATGGGGTCTGCAAAACAAAAAAAAAAGGTTTTAATACATTTTGAAATTTATAAAGATGCTCATTTCGTCTTCACTTATACATATGTATATATTTCAATGTGGGTATAACCTTATGATTATATAGACCGACTTTGACAATTCTTTTACATGCGTCTACATTCAAGTTGTGTTGTCAATAAAATTCATTCCATAAGACGAGGTCCCAATGGATTCGGGATCGTTGTTGTTAAATATCTCTAGCCCTGTGCTTTGATGAATATAATAGAATATTTTTTGGTAATCTGGTAATTCAACTCGTGAAATGAACCTTTACGTCTTTAAGGAATAGACGAGGATGTTTTGTTCTCTAAAATTATCAAATAATTAGTAACTACCAGCTCAAAATGATAAATTACTGAAATTATTCTAACTGATGGGAATATCATATTTACCGACTACGTTTTGTTCTGCATACAATGAAGGCTCTTCAATTTTCCCTTCGAAAATAATGAGTCCTAGTTCATTATCTCTGATGAAGAAAACAAAAGGCCTATCCACCTTCAACCGGACTCCATCCTCTATGAGAGGTATGACCATTGCTGACGAGGCAGCAGCGGCTACCGTGCCCGTCTCATCAACGGACAAGTAAACTTTGTGCAAGAAATTGTTCACTTGTGCGGATCCATTTTCGAACATTCCTGAAAGATTTGCATTTTTCGAAAACAGTGTGGTGATCCTCATCTGTAATTATTTTCAATAATTAGAAATATATAAAAGAAGAAAAAATACAAATTATAACAAATTATTTTATTCACTATATTGATTATAGGTAATAAAAAAAAAGTTCTGTGAAACCTATAATTTCGCAGGTTAATGAGTCCTGGAAAAACATTACTAATCATTAATATATTTGCATTGTAATAGAACATATTGAAAATAATACGCTTAAATGTATAGTATTTATCTTTGTAAGTTTTTCATCAGACGAGAGTGCGACTTAAGGCGAGTTGTGATATGAGTACTAGACTACTAGATTCCAGTAGGTACACTAATACTCGTTTTAAAGGTATATAAAAAGTAAAAAAATAAAATTTTTGTTCTTGCGATCAGTGTTGATTTCCTCGAAACTCTTATACAAATATGTACCCTCAATGGTTTTCTTTGCTAAAGTAACGCAAACAATCGTTATATACCTTTGAATAGTGCATACGGTAATCAATTCCATAAGCAACGATAGATTTTTTCTTATTCCTTATTCAAAAACTTGCAACAATTATTCAACGACAGCATTAATCGGAGTCGTTATTCGTATGATAACCTTAACTAACGTAATAGTGTTATGTAATAAAAACTAATATGTGATGAACTTACTTTGCGTAGAGGCTCCACCATGCTCTCACTATAGTCAATTGTAAATTTAGGCATAAATAGTCGGACGCTTGTGGGTTCCATCAATAATGTTATCTGTGGGAGACTCATATATGGAAGATCTCTGATTAAAGTGTTAATGCCGGTACGATCGTGCGGAACTAATACAAACATGGAGTAACGACCAGTCTGAAAATAAAATCGTTTATTATTTAACATGCGTTACGATAAAACACAAAAACATGTAGGCATGGCAATTATCTATAAGAACAAATTCAAAACTTACAGCGGCCCAAGTTATATGCCACCTATAAAATTAGTCTGAAATTTAAAAAGGTTCGTAACATCGAAAGACAGTTTTACAGTATTATTATTGCGTGTATTAAAAATATGCAAAAATTCATTTCATAACAAAACGTGTGACTTAGCAAGTAGTTACCTACTGTACCAGAAATAAGTAACCTGTAGAAAGCACTACCTAGGTAGGCCTCACGGCGTAGGCGTCATTGGGAAATAGATACTCCTAGCTCAAGATTATACTATAACAAGTTCATATTTTAAGGAATGATTATTTCGTATTGAAAAATATTTAGAATAGAAAGGTGATTAGTTCAGAACGAAGCTTACCCCATATGGTAGTTCTAAAGCGTGAGCTCTCAAATTATCGATGTACGCATAATTCATGTCTTCGTGTAATTCCATCATGGCAACTTTTTGACACGAGTCCCCATTATAAAAGCAACTGGCGTGTGTATATTTTGGATTAAAGGCATAACGCCATGTACCTTTGAAGTACAACGCGTTTGTCAATAACGATTCAGAAGTTGGGTTGATCTCCGCTGAAATTAAAATTTAAGAAATTGATAATTAAAGAAGCAATACATTTGGTGTTTTACTTATTTTTATACTATACTATTTCTGTTCTTTTGACACTAAAAGCATCTGAAAATATCATAATCATAAATGTCGTAACTAGTCATAGCTGTATATCCGCTTTTCAAAATTGGATTGGAACGAAGCCTGCTACGCGCCTGCTCCCAACGTGTGAAAGTATACAACCATTATTGCATCATTGTAAACAACACTTATTAGCATGAGTTTGAGCATTATTTTTTGACAGTTTTTATATCCATTAGAACTGCTAGAGCTGCAATGGCCTAGTGATTAGAAGACGTGAATTTTAATCGATGCTTCCGAGTTCAACTTACATTTGTTTGCATTGCTTAATTTAGGACGATGATATTGCACTATACGAAGTAATTGAGATGAACAATCCTTAGATTAACGTATTCTATAGGATTTAATAATAGCTCAGTTACATTGTGCACTACAAACACATAATGCTAATATAGATTTAAATATAATGTAACACTAATCTACCTACTATCTATTTAATGTTTCTTCTATAGTTTCAATATCAAATCATTCGACATTTAAAACTCAATTTTTTCGCCAATCCGTATTAAATATCATAGGATTCGACTTACCTCGACCAGTGATTTGTTTATTTGTATTTTGTCTTCTTGTATTTGGAATAGACTATATATAATATGATTCGCAAATACAAAATGTAATACACACTTTATAAAATAAACTGTGAAACCACTATCGAAGATGTAAGCAGACCTTTGCGGTTGATTTAATGATTGTCAGTCTGTCGTTAAACAACTATATTCCTTGAAACATACATATTTTTCAAGAATTTCAAATAATTTGTCGTATTTGCTAAGCAATGTTTGTTAATACAAATTTTAACGTTTCTATATACACTAGTTTTGGAACTACTCGGGAACTGTCAAGAATTTGTACATAATGCCGACCTATTTTATATTGTTTATTTCTAAATTTACTAAAAATGAGTAACGTGTTAAAATAAAAAATGCCCTATGTCTATTTCAGTAAATGGATACGATTTTCTTTGGAATACAGTTTTTTAGCTTAGTATAAAATAACGATTTATATAAACAACAACAATGCAAGAAAAATTATGTAGGCAAATTTAAAAAATGTTCGATTCTCGGCATAGAATAAAATTGCGGGCAGACTTCCATCTCCTTAAACAAATATATTCTTCTTCATATCAAATCACAACTTAATTCCAATAAACATTTACGAAACAGTATTTATGCAGTGTTGTTAATAAAATCCCATAAATTAAAATAATATTGCTTACTTTTGTTCCGAAATTAGTTTCCAAAAGCGCTATTTGCCTAGGGCGTTGAGTTTGCTCGGAACTGCGTTAATATCCACAAAAAAACAACAAAGATATTTATCGCTAAAAATATAAAACCAAGGCCGAGAAGTTATTAGAGGTTTCATTCTGCGTTTTATGTTTTTTAATTTGTAAGATATTTAATTATAATTACGATACTTAAATAAATTTTTAAAGCGATAAAGGTATGTATATACGTATGTATACGGATAGGTATGTATCATACATCAATGAAGGTAAGCATTGGGAAGCTTTTAAGGTAAATTTCTACTTTCATGACCTTTAACTTTAAATACCCAGAGATGAGTAAGCCTTCGTTATTCTATAGAACCGGAAACATCACAGCTGCATCGTGTTTCAAGGGTACTTGTCAGTTCTTTGTAAAGCTGCTCTTTCATATAATATTACAATAATATTTTATAGACATAAATACGAATAAGAAGTAATTACACGAATGACTATTATAGTTTTCAATTAAAGGACTTCAAGATTATAAGATTATTGCAATAACGTAAATGGATACATTATTTTGGTATAAAAAGTATTAAGTCAATCGAACAGGAGCATGAACTAAATTGATAACTCTCATTCCAACAAACCAATAATCGAGTTCGTTTAATTACAAAGTCAATACAATTGTAGTATTCCACATTTCTCTGCTCTTATTTATTGGTGAAACTAAAATCGACACTTCGATAAATATCTAGTGGTGGCACATCCGTTGTACTGCAATGCAAACTGATGACAATAGCCTTAGACACATCATCCTTGCCTTTTCCCAATTTTATTTGGGGTCGGCGCAGCATGTCTTCTCCTTCCATACTTCTCTGTCAGACGTCATCTCACAAGTAACATTCTTTATAACCATATCGTCTTTCACACAGTCCATCCATCGTTTTCTTGGTAGAGGTAAAGGTACCTCTATATCCATCCACATTCATGCTCAAGGCCTTCCTCACAATATGTCCCTCATTCCTCCGCATTACATGCCCATACCATTATAGCCGCCTTCCACATAACTTCTCGGCTATCGGTGTCACTTTCAAACTTCCTCTTATGTACTCATTCCTTACTCTATCCATTCGCGTAACACCACACATTCCTCTCAGCATTCTCATCTCCGCAACATGCAATTCTTTTGTAGCCCAACACTCACATCCATATAGGACAGCAGGTCTGATCATGATCTTATAGATCTTCCCCTTAACTTTAAGGGGAATACAGAGGTCACAAATTGTTCCCGTAACCTGCCGCCATTTACTCCGTGTGGTCCTGGACTAGAATAGGACCTCCCCAACTCTACCCGTGGGTGTCGTAAGAGGCGACTAAGGGTTTATATTAGGGCCCAGCGCATATCACCTGCACTTTGGGCCACCCGTACGGTGGCGGGTAAACCACCATAATAGCATTCCCAAGGTCATTAGTGTCAGGCAGGCGGCCGACTTTAAAAATTTAAGCCGACACTTTTAGCAATATTAGCCTTAGACACAAACTCGTCATATTAATCTATAATACGATTACGAAAATATCTATCATGCCGTTAATAAACAACAGGATATCCATTATTCCAAGTTTATTACTTAAATATTCCGACATTGTCATGTGATCCTAGTAACAATTAATATATTTATTATTAGTTAAGGCCACACAAAAAAACAAGCAAGCAAAACTGTTGTCCCGTACTTTTCGACCTCTGCTCGCAATTATTTTTCAAAGAAAAAAAAAACAAAAGTGTAACTTATATAATCACAATATATTATAAACTAAAACCTTCTCCACATGCTACAACTTTTGGTATAGGTTGAGGCGTTACAAAAAAACGTCTCATCATTTGTCGAAGACGAGCATAATTTGATTATGACATTTTGTGGAATATTTTTAAATCGCCTTCTAAATCCGAAGTGATGAGTATTTTAAATAAAAACTGTAGATCAATTTGTATTCACGTTTGGTGTATAATTTTCAAATATATCTGCATATTTAAAGATAATCTGTATATTATATGATTATGAAAATTAAGCATTATAATTTAAATATTATACCATTTATAATCCTAATATCCGATACCTATTAACAAAAAAGTTCAATATGTATAATTAATTATTATTTATTAAAAGACATTTACAAAAACCCAATGATACTTAATTAATATTTCTTACTTATATGAAGACCTATCAGTATTATAATAAATAAAAATGAATATATATACGTCTTATGTTTCTAATCTATTCATCCGTTTTTAATGAAACTTTGGTATGGTGGTTTGTCACGGCAGTGTTAAGCCTAGGAGCCAAATCTATTAATTTATTACATATTCTGGTTCCATTCTTATCAAATTTCAATTATTGTTCACAGCAATTATTCTCAAATGAAACGCGATTGTGGACCAATTTTGCTAGGATTTAAAGGTTATGATATATTTCTAATTCTATTCTGATCTTGTAATCGCGTAATTAAATTAAATAGAAAAACTACTAAACGGCTTGAATTGAGTTTTAATCGATATTTTTGTGTAGAATTGTCCCAAAATAAAGACGCTTCACAATAAAATCGTAATATAAGGGCAAGAACTTCGAAATAAAATATTCATGCCACAAATTTCTTGTCACGTTCTGCAAACCATAATTACCGACATGTCGCAAAAAAGAGCTAATTGTTATCGCTTTTTAGACATTGAACTAATATTAAGACGATTTGGAAAATACACCCAAATCAGATACAACTACAGATTAAAGTGGTACTTTTTTACTTACAAGGTTGAACCAAAGCTGGTATGAGCCCATTTGTGTGGTGATTGATCCAACCATTGATGACATTAGCAGCGTTTATAGTATCACCAAAATCGATTGAATAAACACTCGATAAGTATATATTGCGTACAGCTTGCTCATACTCCTTTCTCAGTTTTAGTCTGTTTGATACAAATACTGCATTGGTGTTTTGGAGAGTGACCCCTGAAGTGTTCGCCTGTAATAACATATTTTTATGACTCAAACCGTTTTCCATTCCAATCACATATACCTATATTTAATCAATTCTTTAAATATCAAAACCTGTGTACTGCATAATATATGTACCTACCCAGTATTGAAGTGAACAGGAAAAATGATTTCATATTTAAACGTTTGTAAACACAACTAAGTTTAAAAAAGATAATAATACTGTATTAGCATAATATAATTTGTTTTTAATTATGGCAAATGAATTGGTAATAAACATACGTATAATGCATTCAAGTATAGATTCAGCTGATCTCTAACTTCATCTTTATATGGCGACAACCTCAATGCACTTTTAATTTCAGCCTCTGTATCACCACTTGTAACTTCCAATAGCATAGCCAGAATTGATTTAATACTGGCAGGTGATACCATAACATTTCCTTGTTTATCTTCAGCCGTATAACGAAGAAGGTCCGTATCAAAAAAGTTTAACCGTGATATGTCTGGTACAACATTTTCGCGGCAATCGAAGCTCCGTATACCAGCTAGTAAAAATACTGCGAAAACTGTTGGTAATAAAAGGAGCAAAATAATTAATCAAATCCTCACTCATTCACGTTGAATAATCTGCTAATAATTAAGACATACAGGCAGACTTGTTCTAATGACTGTCAAGTGCGTACAGCGTCACTACATCGTAACGAGACAAGTTTTCTCGAGTTTTAATTAAAATTAACGCTATTAATATCTGGTAGGTATACGGAATGTATATATCTAGTATCAAGGTGCTATTATTAAAAGAAAAAATCTATAGTGATTATTTAAACAGTCGTAAATGTATGTTTAAGAATAAACGTAAGCCTTCATTAAACACACACAAACATGGAAAAGTTTATCGTGTGATTATTAGTTGAAATAATCAGAAAACCCCAATAATAAGACTATTCATTTATACTGGCATTCAGTGTCATATGATTGTTAAATAAACTTTATGTATAAAGATATGTTTTAAGCAAAAAACAAAAACCTTGTGTACAAAAATAATCAAGTTGTCTAATGTGATACGCTATGTTGGTTATACTTTGATTTACTTGTAAATTTTCCTCTTATAACCAGTTTATTATTAAAAAAAATAACGGCATTTAATTATTTATTGCAATTTCAAGAACGAAGGCTTAGTTTCGAATAATTATAACAAATATCAATAATTCTAAATAAAATAAGACGTGGATATTATGTCATAATAGTCCTAAATTTTAAAAATTCATTTGTATGAAATAATTGGGATTATATTTAAATACATATCATATTAATCTTACTTAAAATATTTTAGGTAAGAAAAAGATTTAACGCTTTAAAAGTCTAAAATAACTTAACTAAATGGAAACATCTTATAATTAAATAAAAAAACATATATATCGAAGCATAATGATTACTCACCAGTAAACAAAAACATATTTTATATTTTTCGCAAAATATACAAAAACACTATAATAAATACGCGTTAACACAACAAAGAATCATGTCTTAATGATCGAGAATCGTTTAAAAACAATGAACGAATGGTTAAAAAATAGGACTCAAAATGAATGAAGAATGATATTGAATGAGATGAAAAAATAATGTCGCGTGTCATGCGGAACTACATGTTGCAGACCAGTTTTTGACATTTGCTATTACGTCACTCATTTTATAATTAATTCATACCAATTTATTGAATATTTGTTTTTTTCTTTTTCGTATTCTTTTTTATAAATATTTTGTAATTAATTGTTTAAATACTAATCTAAAAATCTGTATTTGTATTGTTGGTATCACATCTTACATACTATTAGATTAAATATTGAGATATTTTTGTCACAATGACTAGTACCTCTGCTGATGGTGAAGACACAACTTCATCAACAGCGACAACACTGCCCGTTCTTTCTTATTCTACTTGCTATTTTTATTATAATTAATGTATGTACTCGATTTTGATAAGAATACTTTTAACATCAAAAATGTTTCATTCATATACCTATGTTTATAAAAGAACTATTTAGTCGTCGTGTTACTGTTGAAATAAATATTAACACCAGTTTGGAATGTAGTTTATACCGAGAAAAATCAGTAGGAATTTCGCTGAGGTATTTTAATTAATTACTATTAAAATTATCTATTTTAAACTCCAGGCATTTTGCTGTATTTATTAATAGTTTATGACATTTGATTTTTTAAATAAAAATGTCCATTGAATCATAATAGGTATAGAAACGAATCAGGAAGGATGTAATGATTTGCGAAATCGGGAGCTAATTGTTATACATTTTACTTTACATCTATCGTTTATTAATGATAGAACATGATATTTTTTCAAAATTGACATATTGTTGTGAATATAATGTGACGCAACTATAAGTATAACCAAAATCGGTACTGAAAATGAACGCCACTCAAATAAATAAATAAAACCTAACCTATGTTGACGCATTCGCAGATTTTTTCTACGATGGCATTAACACGCAAGTACCTACTCCAAAAACTTTCCAAAGGAAAACTCCGAGCCATGAAATATATCGCAAGAAACAGCTAATTTTACATGTTATATGTAAAAAAACTAGTCTTATTGTAACGATATGACTAATCGATTTTTTTTTATATTATATAAAAGTACGGCCGTCGGAGTAAGGAAAATTTTTAGTAGCCTTTTAGTCAAGCGATAGCATTGCCAATTGTAAATGTTTTGCGATTTTTTATTTTACTTTCAGGGCTACCTCATTTATTTCCTATATCTCCATAGTCTTGTTGTTACTTTACTTGTCTTGTGTATAAGCAGCGTACTTGAAAAAAAACCGTTAAAGCAGACCAAGAGAATTGAGTCAAAGAGTGACGACTTCTGATCGGCAAATGGCAGATGGACAGTGAACTTTTTTTTATGGTATAGGTTGGCGGACGAGCAGATGGGCCACCTGATGGTAAGTGGTCACCATCACCCATAAACTATGACGCTGTAAGAAATATTAACTATTCCTTACATCATTAATGTGCCACCAACCTTGGGAACTAAGATGTTATATCCCTTGTGCCTGTAGTTACATTGGCGCGCTCACCCTTCAAACCGGAACACAACAATACTGAGTACTGTTATTTGGCGGTAGAATGACTGATGAGTGGGTGGTACCTACCCAGACGGGCTTGCACAAAGCCCTACCACCAAGTAACTGAAAATGGTGACGTGATAAGACTGCTTGCGAATGACGGAGTATTAAGAGATTGAGGGACGAAGGAAGAAACCAGTGTCCAGTAAAAGATACTTTCAAATGTTTTAATTTATCATCACGTAGGCTTATGAAAACCTTTAATTATTTTGTTTACGATTAACGCGTGAACGTATTACTAAGTCGACTATATACGTGTATTCGTGTATTAGGGAATAGTAATTTTGCTATTTATGAAAGTAATATTTAACCGATATTTTATGTTTTCCAAATTTTATAATTATTTTGTTTCTGATACAAGTATTGTAGTAGTACAAGGTTCTAAGTTGTTACAATAAAATTTTTAAACTATGTTTTTTTTATTTCAAGTAAGTATGTATAATTTACAAATCTTTTGATATATTTATCTATAAAGAGGTTTTATAATTAATTATATCATGCATATAAGCAAACGTTATTTACAATTGATGCAATTGATTTTACAACTATTTATTATAAGTTTATTTATGTATCTATAGAAACACTTGTATATTGCAGTATCTATATTGAACGCAGTCTTAACTTCGATCATACTGATCACTCCACTCACGTTAATGGCCTCATAAACCGATAAAACTCCAGACCGAAAATCCTCCAGGTAAATCCAGACTCCGCAGTAATGTGTAGTGTAATAATAATTAAAAAGTGCTAAATAGTATACATAGAAAACAAACAATCGATACAAAGCATACTTTCATTGCGTTAATATACATACACATTTTATACCTATAAATATAATCGTATTCACTAAGAAAGTTTTTTAATTATAATGAGAAACTGTATTACATTCAATATTAACGCAAATGAATTCAATCTTATTGATTGTATGTATTGTAATTCATTCTTATTTATCCATTACTTAAATTACATAGTACAAAACCAAGTCGCTTACCGCTGACTATCGCTATATATGCTTAGATCTCTAGAATTACAAAACGGATTTTGATGCAGTTTTTTTAGTAGATAGAGTGATTCGGGAGGAAGGTTTTTGTATATAATACATGGATAACATAGTAAATAAGTACTGATAATTTAAGAAGTATCTAGTGTGATGTCGTATATAAACAAATTCTGTAATATATTTAGTATCAACATTGCATCCGTGCGTAGACGGGGCGTGTCGCTAGTACGTTATAAATAAAAAACAAGGTGATTGTATGTATTACTCAATGCAAACAGTCACTCTTTATAATGGCAACAATTGGCGTCGTGTGGTTGCGAAGCATCACTACCACGACCATGTATAGAAAAACTTTTTTACTTTTTTTATTTAACAAATAAAATCGTATTAATAAGTTTTCTCAGTAGCATTTTAGTGTCTCTTTATTACTTCAATATGTGATGAGATTGTAATATTTTAATAAATGATTCTTTGATCAAAAAAGCGATAGCGATCGATACATCAAGTCAAGAATTAATCCCCTTACAAGATACATCTTTTCTTTTTTCTTTTATAGTATAGGTTGGCGGACGAGCATATGGGCCACCTGATGATTAGTGGTCACCATCACTCATAGACAATGACGCTGTAAGAAATATTAAATATTCCTTACATCGTCGTGCCACCAACCTTGGGAACAAAGATGTTATGTCCCTTGTGCCTGTAGTTACACTGGCTCACTCACCCTTCAAACTGGAATACAACACTACTGAGTACTATTATTTGGCGGTAGAATAACTGATAAGTGGGTGGTACCTACCCAGACGGGCTTGCACAAAGCCCTACCACCAGGTAAAACATGACGATATTAAGACGCTAATAATATTTCTGTTAATAAATTGTTATTATATCCCAATTGAATCTAAACGTAATTAATTCCACTTTGATATTTTATTTACGGGAATTATCGAATACAGCAAACACAATTAAAATTTCTTTTATTTTTTAATATAATTATCTATTATTGTAATGTAGAAAATGTTTTAAGTTATATTAGATGTGCTTTATTTCTTGTCATTTATATATATTATGTAACTTTAAATGCGCCGTCGACGAGGGTCGGATCTGAAACGCGGCCTGTGAACAGCAGTTGCCTCGTCATCTCGTCTTGGATGAAGAAAAGGAACGGCTTGTTCGCGATCACCTCAGCGTTTGGCATCATTTGTTCACCGAATTTATTTTCGAGAGAGATTTCTGTAAAACAATGTAAAATTGATGAATATCAAAAATTATATGTGGAAATTATATCTGATTTTATTTTAAAGTAAACTAACTTTTACGAATGTACTTAAGAACTTAAACAATAGTAAGCAAGGAAAGGTCTGTAAATGACCTACTAGGCGAATGCCTCCAGTTCCTTTGAAAACAAATTTTGGAGCTGATACAACGCTTCTTCAACACGAATTCATAGATTATGGATACACAAGTAGCAGAACTTCATTGAAATTATACACGTATAAGTTAGCTCACTTCATTTTGCTACACAAGACACGAGATGAATTATAAACATCAGATAATTCCATGGAAATTCATTGGTGCTTAGTTTGCACATGAACAATATTTAATGTATGTACACAATAAGTATTACCATAGTACCATATTCAAGTACCTAACATCCCAGCGCAAAAGAAATTCATGTTTCCTTAATGCCTCATTTAAAGTTCCAAGAAGCCGATATAACGCACTTGAAATATAAAACGAATATTACCTGTAGCTGAGTAAACAGTACTTCCCAATTCGTTTACTTCAACTCCAGACCGTTGTAATACTTTGGAAATCTTCAGTCTGTTGGAGAGAACTTGACCGCGAGCGAGACCGGGGAATGAGGCAGTATCTTCGAATGCTTGCCTTACACCCAACTAATATGAAACAAAACCAAATATAATATAATAACAACTAGTGTTAATAAAATATTTGTCGCCAAACCCCGAACAACATTATTTGCAATTAAAAAAGATATTATTCTGACACATCCTGGTTTTTAAAGCATAGCAGAGCATGAGATTAATAATAAACCCAATTCAAAATCAGCTAAATTCATGTTGCTTGAATGTTATGAACCTTTCGATTACGTTTCACGTGTTCACCACAAAGCCAAATCATTACTTATAATATTTTAATTAAAAGTTAATTATAAATAAAATACTATTCCATCAAAGTTGTCTATTATGTATCGGGCTTTAGAAATACAATTTGATCTAACCGCATAATTATTGAGTCAATGTAATCAAACGAAAACATTGCAAGGAAATACCCACATCAAACGTTCGCATATGACGTTCACGACGTATCTTGATGAGGAAAACGTAAGTCACTTAAAGTTATTCCAATGTTGAATCATTGGGAAATCTTCAATCAATCAATTTATATTGTATTTGTGTACCCTGACCGCTGTCGTTTAATATATTAACAAGCGGTATCTGTACATCTAATACCTTTATGTTAAATACCTTTTGGATATTCGATAACCTTTCTTTATAAATGTATTTCGTATATGTATGTTATTTATATTGCCAAACACCAATTAACCTTATGCAAATATAAGAAACATATGAAAACATTAATGATATGGAAATATTATAAATCTTGTCTTTAGTTTGTAATATATGGCACTGCACCAGAAGGCTAGGTCGGGGTGTTATGCTGAGAGATTATAGTAATAATCATTCACTCAATACACGCAATTGATACACGCTGGTTCTGCATATAAAAAATATTTTATAAATTGTGATAAAAAACGAAAATTATCAAATATATGTATAATCTGTATATAATATTCTCTTTCCTAACCTACCCAGAAGAACTGGCAAGAAACTCGGTAGTCACAATTTACCTAACTGTTAATAAAATATAATTCAATTTAATGATCCCTAAAAAAAACGAATACTTTACATTACAATTAGTGTTGATTTATAAAGATTTAAATTCATATTGAATTAATTAAAATTATTATTGTATAATATTAAGAAATATATAATGTTCAAATATTTTTTATACAAATATTAATGTACGAAATATTTTATGCAAAGGTAAGTCTATTTTAGTTCGATTTCGATATAAATGTATAGTGTGTATATTATATACCGATTGTATTTACGAATATAAATATCTCGTTTATATTTTGTCTTATTGAATTATTTTATAAAATTTAAAAGCATATCTCTCAGGGCTTCTTGACAAAAACAAAACCTCTCAGCAAAACTAAACAACGTTTTTTTATCTCAAATACACACACTCACAAGGCCTTTGGTTCATATTATTATTTTACTTAACAATAACGTAACTTTGCTTATAAATAAAAACCATTTTATTCTTAGACAGCATGACAAATTAAATATCAATATATTCAATAAAAAGTTTAATGAACTCTATGACGATAATGTTTGACTCAGAATACTGTGTCAGTTGTCAGTATATATAATAATAACTCACCTCTTTTAAAAGCCCGTCCATTTGCGAAGTATACTCAAACTGGAACTTCGGAATTGTAACATCAACAAAATATTCTTGGAGGTAGTACAGTTCATTGCGCAATTCACTTAATCCGTCGAAAATATAGGACAATCCAGTCAATGAATTTGGGACGATTACGTACATTGCAAATTTATTACCCTGAAAATATAATGACATATATTATTTTTCAATTATACCAAAAAAAGTACAAAGTCACATACGTGGTAGGGTTATTATTAAGAGATTAAATTTTGTTCCTTAATAATGTAATGCTGGTGGGATCCACTTTGGTATTGAGCCCTTTGTAATTTAGTCGTAGTAGTACTAAACTTGTCTCATCACTTATACTCGTCATATATTCTGTCAAACAGCAATACTAGTTTCGGTTTGCAGGTAGAGCTTGCAGGGTGAGCCATTACAACTAAAGACACAGTGACCATTACATCTTAGTTCTCGAGGTCGGTAGGGTTTTGTGATACGAGAACCTATTAACGTTTCTTACAGTTTCAATGTCTATAGGCACTGGTGACTATTTACAACTAGGTAGTTGCCAGCCAGATTACAAATATTACCAAAAAACATAATCGAGATGATGCCAAAAGGTCTTATGGACCGTTCTAGTCAAGTAGTTCTAGTTATCTGGGAACTGTTGCCACTACTCTTTGACACCATACCCGTTGTTACATTGGTGTTGTCTCGTGTCAGGGAAACAGCGTTTTTAAGTTGGAACTAGACAATGGCGCCAAAATTAATCTTTAATTTAATATTATTGGTAAATGGCAGTTCTTCTTCAATATTTGATTAATAATTTAAGAAGAAACAAAAAATTAAAACTATATCTTATTGTCTTCAGCGATGGTTAATTTTTACAAATTTAATTTCAATTGGAAAATGCAGTTTACATTTTTCCACATTACAATATGTATACACTTTTTAAGATATTCATTTAAATAAATACAATTTCATAAAAAAATTTTTATTTCTAATTAACTAAAGATATCACTTACCAGATATGGCATCCTTAAGATTTTGGCATTAAATCTTTTAGATTCGGCAAAGAAAAATTTATCTCTTATGTTCATAAACGGAGTTTCTTTCTTATCATCAATGGACACGTAGAACGATTGTGGTTTGGTCGCATTCGGTGCGAACTGATGTTGCCAGGTGCCTTTGAAGAATATAGTGTTCAATACCAATGCTGATACGCCAGCAATATCATCTGAAAACAAAAATCAACAAAGCTTAGAAGTATTCGAAAGGAAATAAAAATTATTTACTGTAAACGAAAATAATTAGCTGGTTTTTATAAACAATTTAATGTTAATTCTTTCCAAATAAATTTCGAGACCAGATACAGGGACATACTCGTAACTCAGAGGATAAATCTTAATCTTAATCTTAAGAAGGTGAATCTTAACTAATAGTTGCGAATCTGGGAAAGCGTTACTGATATTCAGCGGGACTAGTTTCCAGGATGGCATAATTTGGAAGATGAGAAAAATCTTACAAAATATGAGTACCTAATTAAAAAATTACATAAAATTATCTGTTATGAAAAAATGTATACATTTATTAAAAATTTTGCTCTGGATTTTCATCCACTTCTAAACAAAATTTCGATAATAGCACAACATTTATATCTTTGCACTTCGTCGCTAATGTTGAATCCGGCATAAAAGATCTTTAACCAATGTTATTTATCAATAGTCCATTTTTTTTGCTCCGTAGAGAAGAAAAGCTCGACCATATTATTCCAGGAATAAATAAATCAAACTTTCATCATTTGTTATCAAACAAATGATAGAAAAGATTTTTTTCTCACTTTATAAACTTTTATTTAATTCATTCAATTTTAAAAAACAGTACCGTACCTGACTTAACCAAATCCGGAATTCTTCCCTCAGTTGCATTATAAACCCAGCAATTGATAGCGCTAGCGGCCGCTTCGGGGTTACTAAAATCTAAGCTCTTTAATTCAGTCTTATAGAACTGTTGAGAAATCGCAGCAAAACGCTGTTGAGGTATGACTGTCGCTCCAACATATATTCTGCTTCCTAAGTTAAGGATATACTGTGAAGATTGAGTCTGTAAAAAATAATATAAATAAAAAATAAACATCCTTTTATGGCTTTACAGGGAAGAAGGAAATTTGTTAGGTCTATATACGCACAAAACATTGATTTATAGAAACTCGAATATTAGTGCATTTCATATTTAGATATACGATTGTAGGACTTTTTGTAAAGCAATCTGGGAACATATTAGATTAGGCCGAATTATAAGGCGTGACTTGAATATAAAAAGAATTGAAATACAAATTAAACAAATGGACATTCAGTGGTGCTCAGTTTGAATTATTGATTAAGATGCAAATGCTATCCACTTAACCATGTATTATTATTAAACTATATATTATTTGTATATCTTCGGTTAAAATCCTGTGATGTATGATGATTCCATATCAACATAATCGGTATTAGAATTATTCGGTATTATTGTTTAATTAAACGAAAATTCACAATTTTAACTTTCAATGTTAATATCTTTATAATAATCTTATAGTAAAAATCTTCATTAACATAATAATTAATAACATTAAGTGCTTAAATATTTTCAAATAATAATAATTACCAATAGTTAACCCAATTAATTACGCTCGATAAATAAATAATACGTACCTGTAATGAGCTTAAGATCATCGCGAATTTTTGTCTCACAGAATTTGTGTCGCGATCGAAACCCAACACATATGCAAGCTCAGATTGCGTAATTCCTGTTGCTGCTTCCGTGAGTATCGAAAGAGCCAGTTTTAATCCCAACGGCGATATGAGGAAATTAGCTTGCGAGCTTGAAGCTACTCGCTAAAATATATGAAAAATAAAATTATATTATACATTAAATTAAATCTACAACACTATGAGAAACGCGTTTGTTTACAATATGTTTGAGACATTTTCTACTGCAACTATATTTACATAACAATAGTAGCTAAAATTGTTTTCTACATTATTTCATTTTATTTAGCACGTATTAATTTATTATTAATATTTTTGACGGCAAATATATCATTTGTACAATCGTTATGCTTAAATTATAATTCAAATGTTTTTCTTTAACTTCTGACACAACTCATGCATATCCTCGATACTTTATCAGAAACCTTCACACATTTGCAAAAGTACCAGCTCCATCAGATGAACAATAGGCAAACACATAGACTACAAACAAAACTAAGCGACTATAAAATATGTTCATTGTTGCGCTAACACGCACACTTATGCTATTTTGCGTCGTATTAGATTTTACATTGTACGACGAATGAAAGAGGTATCAACGAAAATACGTTCACACATAGTTTATGCGTACCTTCAACATTTACACGTTAATAGACTTTAAACTATCAAACATTATATAAATTATTTTTTAAATTTATTCTAAGTTTCACCAGCACCACCTTGATGTCCGAAAATCCACAACAGCGCGATTTTTTAGACATTTTCTGCCTCGCACATCCACTTTGTGGAACCAGCTTTCGCCGGCGGTTTTTCCGAACCGATACGACATGGGAACCTTCAGGAAAAGAGCGTACTCCTTTGTTAAAGGCCGGCAACGCAGCTGCAAGCCCCCTGGTGTTGCAGATGTCCATGGGCGTTGGCAGTCACTTTCCATCAGGTGAGCCTCCTGCTCGTTTGCTACCTATCTCATAAAAAAAAAAAGAAAATTATCCTTTTTTTTACCTTAGTGAGGGTCCAGTCGAATTTATCATAGTCAGCTACCGATGGCACGTACTTGTCGATGGCTTCCAGATAATCCGAGTCTGCCATCCCATCGGGACTTGGTGTAACGGGTACCACTTGCGATGATATCGCTGATGGACGAGCTTCACTATCTGGGATTCCAAAGACGCTCTCTAAGAGCTCCGAGGTGATAGGAATGTTTGAACTGCATATTGATATCGGAACTGAAAAAAAATACTTAACATTGAAATCATTAAAGAATAACCATATTCACATAATTTTCAAGTATAGCATACTCCTTGTATAAAATTATGGTTTTCAATTTTTGTTAAATTACTTATATTTTAAAAAGTTAATATTGAATGAATTTTTAATAAAATAAACTCCACAAATAAAATCTGTTTTGATATTTTTTGCTGTCTTTACTATCAGCCAAATCCCACGCACACTAACATCTTGGATACGCTTTGGTGAGAGATAATCGCGAGCAATAGATCTAAAAAACCGCAATCGTCAAATGGAGTTTCCTAGAAATTATACTCGGGCTAGTATTTGAAAATATTCTATTCTTAATTGTTGTTTTAAAAATCAAGCTTTTGAGAGGCGATCATTCCCGAAAAAAATAATCAGAGTATACTTGTTTCAAGTAGGCAGGTCTGTATGTACTAGTTATTTTACAATTTTTACTAATAAATAAGTATATAAGTTTATTTTTTTTTGTTATTCTGCATTGACCTGAAAAAAAGCTTGACCTAACCTTACCTAACCTAACCTAATATATTATTTAGAAAAAAAAAATAATACGAGGCGATGCAGAGGGTTTTTTGGAGTAGGTTTCACTATATATTTATGTCTGTATAGGTAGGTGGACGGGCAAATCGGTTATCTGACAGTAAGTGGTCACTAACGCACATTGCTCATTTGCCTCGTACCTTAGGATGTCATATCCCTTTTGCCTGTGGTTACACTGGAACCATTCAAACCGGAATACACCACAATGTTTTGGTATTATTAGTTTACAATGTTTAGTATTATTATTAGTCCTGCACTTTGTAGCTATAAATTTTGTATACAGATGTGAGAAGTGTCAATTTCATATAATACATGTTTTGTAAAAAGCCACCTATGTAATGTTCATGTAAATTCTGAGGAGAAGAAAAGCAATTTGACCGAATTGCTTGTGCAACATCAAAATCAAAATAAACTTTATTCAAGTGGGCTTTTACAAGCGCTTTTGAATCGTCATTTAACAATTAAGTGAAGATACCACCGCGACCGATTCGAAAAGTAGATTCTACCGAGAAGAACCGGCAAGAAACTCAGTAGTTACTTTTTTTCAACATCTAAATACAATCATATTAGTTAAATACAATTGTATATGTATGCAATGTATCCTGCCTGGAAGTCAACAAGTATTAATTCCATGCTTTTTTTTCATCTACAATGCAATAATATGCCTCATAATATTCTTCTAAGTATATCAATAATAATAAAATAAATAATAAGAAATGTTAATATAAGAGGAAAACCAAATGTACATCTGAGATTTGCTTGTAGCACCATATTCTATAATATAACCGGTTTAGTTCGTGCTGATCATACCAAACGTGATAATTCAAAATATTTTATTTCTACTTTGAACTATGAATGTGTTTTTAATCTACAATTTTTTTAAATAAAATTATTATCGAAACTGATTTCAAATGTCATATACTTCTAAGAATCTATTTTGATATATAATAACATTATTCTGGGAAGATATTTTATTTCCCCCAAATTGTTCACTAATGCAATGGAGGATATGTTCAAGACGCTGAACTGGAAAGGACGTGGCATCAACATCAATGGCGAATACATCTCTCACTTGAGATTCCCAGACGACATCGTCATCGTGACAGAAACGCTGCAGGACCTACAACAAATGCTGAACGATTTGGCTGATTCTTCTATGCGTATTGGCCTACGGATGAACATGGATAAAACCAAGGTCATGTTCAATGAACATGTTCTATCGGAATCGATTGCGATACACGGTACCGTCCTCGAAGTTGTTCAAAAATATGTCTACGTTAGGCAGACTTTGCGATTAGGTAGAAACAACCTTGAGGACGAGGTGAATAGAAGAATTCAGCTAGGTTGGGCAGCGTTCGGAAAATTACGTCGAATCTTTACATCGTTGATCCCACAGAGCCTTAAGACGAAAGTCTTTAACCAGTGCGTCCTACCCGTCATGACACACGGAGCCGAAACGTGGACTCACGGCAAGGCTGGTCCACCAGTTTAAAGTCGCTCAGCGTGCTATGGAAAGGGCTATGCTCGGCGTTTCTCTGCGGGATCGCATCAGAAATAAGGCGATCCGCCAGAGAACCAAAGTTATCGACATAGCCCACCGGATTAGTAAGCTGAAGTGGCAGTGGGCTGGCCATATTTGTCGCAGAACCGATAACCGTTGGAGGAAACGTGTTCTAGAGTGGAGACCGCGTCTCGGCAAACGTAGTGTAGGACGTCCTCGGGCACGGTGGAGTGACGACTTACGCAAGACGGCTGGCAGGAGCTGGATGCGAGTAGCCCAAGAACGATCACAGTGGCGTGCAATTGGAGAGGCCTATGTCCAGCAGTGGACGGAAATGGGCTGATGGATTGGATTGGATTGAGAGCGTTAAGAGATAATAGCCAAAATCTATAGTTCGAAAAAACCTACTAGAATAGAATACGAAATAATTTTGCAGTTAATAAGTAATATGTAATTATAAATTGCAAGATGATGTCCTTGGTTTAAGCTCGGAGGATGGTCACTAAAAAGTCATGAATCTAATCAGTATTAACGCCATATGATAAAAAATAATAATTGATTCATTAAAGTCGAATTAAAATTAAAGTCTTCTAAACGAAGACAGATTTGTTTCATAAAGTTATGTTCATTGTTAAGTAGTAAAGTTATGTTATAATATATCATTCAATCACCGAGTGTATGAACCAGATTATTAGGTTGGCTTGGCTTGGCTGATCTTTGCAAAAACGGTCCCCAGTAGATACGATGGCGGGAAAAACAAAATTTCTCAAGGTACGTGTCAAGCAAGCGGCCGGTCGTAAAAATATAGCCATTGTTTTGTAGCATGATTAGTATCGCAGCAATCGGCCTCTCTGGGTAGTAGACATATGAGTCGCAGAGAGGATATGCATCTAACTAAAAGATATTGAATTTGTGACGAAGGTGGGTGGTTGTGTATGAGATAAATGGATGTGTATGATAATATAACAAATTAAAGAGGAGAAAGGAAAGACATGAAGCGCCCCCCAAATAGTTTGGTACAAGGACAGGGACGAGAAGAAGTAGTTTTCCTGGCATTGTCTCGATACAATTTATAAAAATTGATCAAATCAGTCGGAAAATCAATTGGTGCGATCTTACACGAACACACTATAATATGCTTCAATGTACATTTTATTTTACGAAATATTTTATAAATGAGGTTAATTTTCATTTCTCCTATTTTAAAGAAAGTTCATTGCTAGGCAACACGAAAGTTTTATAATCCTTTCTAATTTTCTTATTCAACGCCCAAAAGTTTCACCAGTAAAGTGAAGCATATTTATAGAATAAAATGACTGCAAAAGCCACTCACCGGTTTTGTATTGGAATATTAATTCTACCGTAACGCACCGCACTCAATATATGATTTATTATCGACAACGAATTCAATTTGTAATAATTTCACATGGTAAATTAAAATCTTGTCATGGTACAGTATTTATATGTAACTTTTTTTTTATGGCGTAGGTTGGCGGACGAGCATATGGGCCACCTGATGGAAAGTGGTCACCATCACCCATAGACAATAACGCTGTAAGATATTATATTACCTTACATCGTCAATGTGCCACCTTGGGAACTAAGATGTTATGCCCCTTGTGCCTGTAGTTACACTGGCTCACTTACCCTTCAAACTGGAACACAACAATACTGAGTACTGTTATTTGGCGGTAGAATAACTGATGAGTGGGTGGTACCTACCCAGACGGGCTTGCACAAAGCCCTACCACCAAGTAAAACTTATAAAAGAACTAAAATAGAAAAAAATATATTTTTTTTACCTTTACCAATTTTACTGTTCTATAGTTATATATTACCTAGTAAACGATAACGATGACCTTTCAAACAACTCAAGAGTTATCATCGATTCGTATATAATTATTTTTTTGACAAAACCAGTAGTAAATTGGTTTCTAACCGCAGACGTTACTATTTGATAAAACAATTTACAAACCGGTCAACGTTTTGTGGTTTGTTTATCAATAATTCATTTTTAATTATATAAAATTACAGATTTATAAATTTGTACCGTTGACGCAATATTACTGGTTTTATTTTTAGGTACTTTTATATATCCTCTCTCGTTTACGTCTGTTGTCTTGATATTTGTCTGATTATCACCAAATTGGACTACGGGTTTTTTAAAAGATATAGGTACCTAGCCTATTCCAATGAAAGTAGGAAAAAGATAAACTTTCTAGAATTTTTATTTCTCTGATTCTCTGATTCTTTATAGAATCTTAGATTTAAGTTTTTCATGGTTTCCTAACAACTCAGCTGCATTCATAATGCCCTGCTAAGAGTTTACGATTAATGTATTTTTATTATAGTATTACACTTAACTACTTATATCCTTACCTAATATCCTACTTATACCTTGAGTTTTCTCCCAAAATTCCGACAAGTTACGGGGACAAAACACCAAATACATAGTGAATATTATGGATTTTACTCAAGCTCTCCAATTATTTTGACGTCATGATGTCAAATTGTTGTTTATTTGGCTTTTTCCCGTTATAGTTGGAATAGAGTGTACATATTATGTTTGTTTTTAAAGTTATGCTTAGTATTATAAATTTAAATCTGTAATGAGCACGTCTCCCCATTAACAATTAAAGATTTTTTATGCAACTAAATAAAATTCAAATATCTCTTTGCAATATCAAAATATAAAATGAGTAAGTGTGTATGATTGTTTAAATAATATCCACACAAAGAGCGCGTATTAAAAAAAAAACAAACTGTAGGTCGGTCTGTATGTTCTGAGTAACATTCGAAACGTCTAAGCGGATTTTGACGACTATTAGTGATAGATAGTTACTATTTCATGGGCTAAGCATTAATTAATTAAGGTAAAGAATAATTGAGGTTCCACAGATGAAAAATAAATTCAAAATAATCATTCTTCCATGACAACCGCGGTCGGGTCGCTCGTTCCTAATGTTTACACTAAGAACTTACAAAAAACACAAATAAACAATCTTTTATGTGTTTATTTAATAAGAAACTCTGACCTTATATAATCAGTTTGGTTTATATTTAATTATTAAATTAAGTATATTTGCTATTAGTTAATATATAACTCATAATAAGGGCATTTACCAACTAAACCATTTACTTATAATTAACTTGTTTTTTTCCTGTAATATATTATTATTATTATGAGTCCCAATATCTTTAACAAGTCACGTTCATTACATTATTTACAATTTGTCGCATGTGGCTTGGTTCGCGTTTTAAGGGTTGGTTATTTTTAATTATTAAAAAAGTCATCGAATTCGGTTCAGTGTATAAGCGGAAGAACAAGAGATGGACAGAAAGACATAGTTACTTTCGCATTTATAATATTAGTAAAGATATACAAATACGGATGATATAAGTCTGCGCACAGTAAACTATACAACGCTTCCTTGATTTAATCTTCTTATACCCACAACACAAATGTACCTAATTGCTTTTAAACTACATAATCCCTAACAGGTTACCATCAATTTACAATTATTAAAGATCTGTGGAGGAAAAATATATCTTACGTCATCGTGCGAAGATTGTTTATCAACATTAGCCGCATGACGATAAACAAATTGCTTTTTTATAGAATATTCCTATTTCGATTTTTAAAATAACGACGCATTTACCACAGATTAATTATAAATATATACATAATTTAATTAACAAATATAGGGATGTGATTTTAGAATATACACAGTTAGTTATATGAACTTATATGCGCAACGCGACCTTACAAACGTTAAACGACAATCTATATACATATATATAGGCAGCGACTGTATATAAAGAGATGCTAGATACACTAAAAAAACTCACCTAAAAAGATCACAAGTAACAACCTCATCTTCGCTCTTGTCTTCAAACAAGGAAAAACTTTTGATATCGAAAAAAATAAATGTCAAAAATGTTCAAGGCCTCAGAACCGGATGTGTTCAATTATATATATACTCAATAGGAAATAATAGTTTCAAAACATTTGAACACCGTGTTATTATTTAATTTTAAACAACTAATAAACACATTTCGAATAATTCACATCTAAAATGCGTGTACATACTGCGGAATGTAAATCACAACTGAATGCCGATGATATACGTCGAGGAAGGTTTTTACAACCGGTTCATCGACAAACGATAGCGTGCTTTTTATATTAATAAGTTTATACTGCATGTGTAGTAGTTGACTAATGAACAAAAATATAATAGACCAGTAATTTTAATGACGTGAACTATTTTAATTCTCGGTCTAATGACATCTGTGGTCTGAGATCAAAATATTGGGAATGCAGCGGACTGAAACTAGAGAATCGACCTAATACAACTCCATTGCTAGTGTATTAATTGAACGATAATTAGTATGTAACTAAACATTAATAACAAAATAGCTTCTTTATCCGATCACTTTTGTTTGTATTTCCTAAATAATCAAACCTCCACAGATAAATTTATAGACAACTTTGGGCAATCATTTATCACGTGTACGTTTTTTTTTTTACAAATAATCAAATATCACACGTATTGTCCGTGGCTTTAGTTTGTCTTTTCAATTATTGTAGTTTATTTTTCTCACATGTTATAGTTCCATGTATAACATGCAAACAAATTTTTGTTTTAATTATGCTTCTAATTATATTCAAATTGTCAAAGTAAATAATGAGACGAAAACGGGGCTTTTAAGTTTCCATGTTTATATTGTAAATTTATGTAAATGAAGACATTTTTTTAAGCAGATGATGTGGATTCAAATAAAGTACATAAAAGTTAATTGCATATTTTGTAATAAAATCTTAGAATACGCAATGGTATATACAAATATATACAAAAATTGGTAAATACAAATCGTCTGATACTATATTTTTTTAATTTGAAAAGGTTATAAAAATACATTATTTAAAAAAAAAACAATAATTAGATATACTTCACTCATAAAAATGTAAACATCAGAAGATTAACCCCAGTTTTAAGGGAGACTAGACAAATAGAAACTAGCACAGAACAGTAGCGCACAAGTATGTGCACATGTGCTTTCTTGTGCTAACCACAGGTAGGTACAATATATAATAAAAATCTGATAATCTTATATTGATCATCGGCCTAATATCTTCAAATTATATCAACGAAGCATTCCTGTTCGGAACTGAACTCGCAATCTGAATCTGAAGTTGGAATCATAATAATATTGTAAATAAACCATAATCCTGACTGATGTATGAAGTGGTCATTTAGTTTATAAAGTATTTTAATAAAAAGTAGGCATCACTTTTCCATGAAATGCATTAAACTTAAAAAAAATCGCCAATATTTGAAAAGGAAGCTTAGATAGGTACTTACTTACTATAAACCAACAATAAAATATTTATCTCATTTGAATTAAATAAAATATATTACATAAAAGCAAACGTACAATTTAGCGACCACAAGTAACCAGAAAAACATAATATGGGTGATTTTTACTACGAATTTCAGGGTTCTACTTTGGAAAATTAGATAATTATAACTTGAATGCAATTCTCAATAATAAGCTTTGTTTTACTATTGATATTGGCAAAATATACAGAAGTACTGAGAACCTTAAAAACCACAATTTATTGTATAAAGGCAAATTGTTATAGAACTTTGTATGACCTCATTGCATATTTACGTTCTTAACGATTTGCAGTATTTAGTAGAAGTAAGACTAAGCCCAATCAACATGTGATCTCCTGGAGATCAGAACTTACATATCATTTTCAAAGTTTTCTTTTTTTATTTTTCTTTTATGTTGATTAATTTGTTATTTGTACTGATTGAAGTATTATCGAGACAGTAAGCGATTCAGGAAAGTAACATTTTGCAACCATGACATATCAGGTATCTAAATGAATTAATTGAATTACATAAAAAAAATTGTTACTAAAAAAATTGCTCAAGAGTAACACTCAATACATTTTGATTACAAATCATTTCTAATATAAAGAATCCTTAAAAATCATATCCGCAAAAATGTTTATGTTATTTAAAAGAAAAAAGCATTTTAGCCACATACTCATAGCAAGTAAATAATTACATCATCATTACAGAAAACAGTGGAATTTACGTATTATAAAATTACGGAGAGCTACTTGACACAGAAGTATGAAATAAAAAAACGCTTAGTAAACTTTTTAAGTTTTTTTTAGTTAGCTCTTAATTAAAAAATCAAGTCTCGAGATATTTACGAAAAATGTCCATTCGTCGTAGTAAACACCTTGCCCCTAACAGCCTCCCCCCATTCAGGTAATGGCACACTGAATAGCGAGAAATACTAGACTGCCGATCAGGCCCTCTGCGAAAGAATCTTCTCACTAATATAGGCTACAGATTGTCAGTAGGGCACTGTTTCCACAACGTTTGTCATAGTCGACAGTGTAAAAAGAGCCAGTGTGCTTAAACTATTAATTCTGTGGCTTCTAAAAAGGTAACTGGTATATGTAAGCTAACCATCATAACACATACCCGATCATAAGACCAAGCGGGGATCGCTGTTTTACAGTACATGTAATATCGCTGATATACTACGTTTATCACGTATACGTATATAGTTCCAAAGAACTCAGGCGAGCGTCAAACATTAAACGCTTATGAGAGGAATCTATCAACAAAATATACTCTTAGAGATTTAGTGGAGAAGGTAAATTAACCATAATAATAATAATAATTCCCGAAGTACATATTATTTATAATAACGCTATAAGCGCATTGGCAAGATAATAAAAGTAGGTAATATAAAAAAATACTAATCCATTTTTACTGGACTTCAAATTTTTGGTTAAGTTTACTCCCTTTAAATTTAATTATAAATTATTCGTATCTGCTTACTGTGTATAATGAATACGTAATCAATTATAAGTCATTATCTAAATATTCAATAATTTGTGCACGTTTGTTTGTGTATTTTTACATTAAAGTTTATAATTATCTTTTTCCTCAATTAAAGTAAAATTAGAGTTGTACTCATTTGAGTATACGACCTCTTTAACTTTATATTTTGTGTATATATAGTTATGTATATTCATTACACACTAATATGTAACTCAAGGGCAGAGTTCATTGGGATATTATAAGATAAAGAAATGCCGGACGAGTCAAATAACCACTTACAATATTATGTGTTTATTCGTTTCTATTCATTATATACTTACCTATATGAATGATTTTATAACAAATATACTAATACTAAAAATAAAATAATATAGGAAAATAAAGTGTGACTCATAGAGGGAAAGTGTAAATTATCGTTAAGTAAATTCCCAAAGTCACATCTACTCACTGAAACTACATTCTTTTAATACCAGAACACCCCTATAACACAAACATTTACATTGTTGCCTAAACTTTTAGAGATCAGGAAAAAGTCCTTACCAACTGCATTGTAACAGATCGGGTCAGTAACTTCCATTGGCCTGACCCGATGACCGATATTCTAGTGACGACGCTTTATTATTAATAAAACATACAAATTATTTTATTCATTATTTTTAGCTGAGATGGCCCAGGCAAGCACCACTATATACAGGGTTATTGGTAATTCAAAAAAAGTTAAAAATGTGATAACTCAAAAATGGTCAACTTTTGCATCATGCATATGGGGGTTAAAATTATTACAAATTGTCACCCCTATCACCTCCTAGCGGATATACGTTGAATTACCAATAACTCTGTATAAGTGCTTAATTTGTGTTTATAATTCATCACGTGCTCGGTGGGGAAGGAAAACATCGTGAAGAAAGCTACATGTGTTTAATTTCATCGAAATTGTGCCGCTCGTACATTCCACCGATCCGCATTGGAACAGCGTGATGGAATTTGTTCCAACCCCTCTTCTTAAGGGGAGAGGAGGCCTTAGCCTAGTAGTGGGAAATTTACGGGCTGTAACTGTTACTTTACTTTACATTATTTATAAACAGTAAATTATTAAAGTCGTGCTAATAGGAGAGAAAGCATTTTTTTATTCACTGACACTATATTTTTGTTCCGCATTCTTCTAACGAACTACTTCGGTCCTAGACGGAAAGTCTGTAGGATTTAACATACGCTTTAATTGACCTTTGATCATATGTAGACGTAACAAACATTAGGTCATTTAAAAACCAAGTATGTTTAGTATGTTGAAATTGTACCGGATTCGGGGAACACCGGTTAGTCACGGTCGAGGCGTAAAAATAAACTAAATATAATCGACAATACATTTTTTTTTTCTTTATCTGGCAAAATATAGAATTCTACTGCTTTGAGTACCACGTATAATTTTAGATTTAGACTAAAATCCTGTTATACAACAAACATTCCCTAGTAAAAAAGTCCGATTTTCGTACCAAAGTTGAGATTAAAAAACCTTAAAAAATTACTAACGTTAATATGGGATTTTCTTTAAAACAAAATGTTTATTTTTACTACTTAAAAAAAATGTGTTTTCTTTTCTACGGGTGCAGCGACAAATATATCGCATATCCACCAATCCGAATTAAAGCAGCTTGGTGAGAAAAACTAGAACGGAGTGGAGGCCAACAATAAGACAGCAGGACATTTATTGAATTTACATCACTGTGTAGAGTCGGGGTAAGAAATGGTTCGTCACCTTAAGATCTGTTTTCGTGTGCTGAGTATGAGCGATCGAAAGCAGATTTTTATTGATCGAGTATGAAATTATTGCGTCGCAATGATTTGGTGTTTAGATTAAAAAAGTGCTAAGAGTTTAAGACTTGATAGGAATGAATTTGAAAGCTGACGAAGGTTTTCTTACTCTGACTGTACATACACGAAGGGACAATTACACTGTACTGTTGTAGCTAAATATGACGACACAATGATTAATGTATTTCGTAAAAAGTGCTACCAAAACTATTTTTTATTTATTTATTTTTTCTTATAATTATATATTTTTTTAAATAAACAGTTTTTTTTTTTTCGTTTTATATTGATTTATTTAATACTTAATCGTCAAGCTTTCGTCCACTCTCAAATATTACAAAAATATCATAAATAGTTATGATATAAATAACAGGTGGGCCATAAAGTTAAGCGGATAAGAAAACATCATATAAAAAAAATACCAAGCTCAGGAAATAAAAAATATATTTATTATAAAAAGAACAAATGGGAATTTTATTTTTTAAAGATAACATCATTTAGGTGTTTGCCCTCTTCACGTTTACACTCTTCCAATCTATTCCTCAAATTTGTGAAAACTTTCTGGCACATCGCTCGTGGGATAGCGGACATTTCCTCGCGAATGTTTTCTTTGAGCTGGGCAATCGTCGTCGGTTTATTAGCATAAACGCGACTCTTCAGGTATCCCCAGAGAAAAAAATCCAGTGGCGTGAGATCTGGGCTCCGGGGAGGCCACGGAATGTCCCCTCGACGCGATATCAGTTTTCCATTAAACACTTCGTTAACGACTGACAAAGACTCATTAGATGTATGGGATGTCGCCCCATCTTGTTGAAACCAGGTTCTACTGTTGTAAGCTTCAAAATTATGCAGTTGGGGAAAGAAAAAGTTACGTAGCATTGCTGTGTAGCGATCGGAATTTACTGTTACTGTATGGCCTCGCTCATTTTCGAAGAAATGGGGTCCGATGATTCCTTGAGCCGACATGGCAGCCCAAACTGTAACTTTAAGCGAATGCAAAGGTCTTTGATGTTTTAATTGGGGATTTTCTTCGGCCCAATATCGACAATTTTGTTTATTGACAAATCCACACAAATGGAAATGAGCTTCATCCGAAAAGAGAATATTTTTTAAACTTTGAAAACGCTCTAACATTGTTTCGGCAAATGCAAGACGTAAATGGTGGTCATTTGGCTTTAATTCCTGGACTAATTGTAGCTTATACGGGTGTAATTTAAGATCTTTTGTCAAAATACGCCTCAATGATTTTCTTGATATGGCGAGCTCAGCTGATCTCTTTCGCGACGACTGCTGGGGATCGCGCCGGACCGACGCTACGACTTCGCTTACATTCTCCTCCGTTCTTACTGTCCTTGTTCGTCGCGCAGGTTTTTCATTTAACGTCGAACCCGAAGACTCAAACTTTCTAACCCACGATCTGATCACACTTTCACTTGGACATTGGTTTAAATCATGTAATCTAAAGTTAGAGCGAAATAGACGCCGCGCAATAGTGCACGAATCGCCATTTTTGTAATACGCTTTTACACAAAACGCACGCTGCTCACCGGTGAAACGCTCCATGGCGACAGATTTCCGAGAAGCAAGCTACCTATCCCCGCTACCCACACCCCGCTCCCGCGTTCCGGTCAAGAGTAATGCGATTTTGAAATTCGTACGCCTTTCTGGCCCACCCTGTATATGCATATTTTTTAAATATTCCAATGATGCAAAAAGGTTTAAATAAAAAAAGAAATTATATGTATAACAATTTATTGATTGTAACATAATTAAATAAAAAAATATAATTTTATTTTGGAAGTGAATTTTAAAATTAGTTCTAAATTGATACTGGCAAGTTAAGATATGGCATGAAGAACTAATGTTTTTGAGAGATTCACGGCAGAATATGCTTTTACTTGTTTTTTATACTACAATAGTTACATATATTTTTTAATTTTTTTCATTATTCTTTTTTCAAAGAATACAAGTCAGCTTCAAAAGGTACGATTGTTTCTTATCGGTGCCTGAGAAACCGGATACTTCACAATTGCGTGTCATAATAATTTATTGCTATATTTACACGAGGTACTGCGTGATTTTCGTTTTTATATAGAATGTTATAATATATTCATAATTTCGTTGGTCTCGGCACGTAGTCCTGCGGCGTGTTCGTGAAGAGCACTGTGACCACCCACAAATGAAGACCAATCTGTAATTTTGTAACAACAAACCATTTATATTATTAAGTAGAGGTTAAGTATTTGGACAATATGGCGCTGCAATGGGGTCGGTTACTTCACTTGCCTTTATTGTAATCTGTCGTAAATATAACCCACTTACAGTACGCAAACGAGGTTTACAAGCAAGTGACGTCATCATAAACCCGACCAATCAGCAACGTCATGTTTTTTTATGTCACGTGACAATTGACAAACGTGTAACAAAAATGCATCTTTAGTCATGGATTTTTAAATAAATTCAGTATTATTTTCAACTTTAGTTAAGAAATAAGCATTTTTAAACTTATAATATATACCGATTACAATAATTGTAAACACTTTATATTTCGCATTGTCAAATAGCCTATTCTGGATGTATAGTAGACACTTACTTTAACTTAGATGTTGCATCGGCAAAATTCGTAAACCCGATCACATCTGAATTGAGTACGCTATCCCAAATTATCAATATTTTTTTTTTCATGCAAATATGATCTTTGCACAGTAATAACTTGTAATATCATATAACCTAATATATTCGTCAATTAGGTGCGTCGATTTACATGCACTTGCTTTCTCTGACGCGTGAATCTATAGCGACGAATAGCGTCGAATGGCGCGATAGGGAGCTATTTCTATTGGTTGTGTAAATCATCAGTAATCGCTTTTATTTTCATTCCATTGCATTTTCCGATGCTACATTGAATTTGTGTCGTACTTATAACTTATATCGAAATACAGAATGAAAATATCTTACCATATATATCAAAATAAGCAGTCTAAATATTGGGAATCTCTTTATCATAACGCCGATACGTAGTGACAGCGCAGAGAGGGGCGATCCGGAATACATGAGTCTCGAGCGGGCGCGAGTGTCGCCTTGGTCTTGTAAGTGGACAACGCTGTGCGAATACTTCGAACGAAGAGAGGCCAAATCTGATCGGTGCTTCGACTGAAATTATAAATAATATTACCAAGAATCTGTGAATATACTCGTCGGTATGTCTGTTTCTCTTTGACGACAAAACAACTCGACCCAATTTGAAGAAACTTTAAATTAACCAAGCTAAAACTACAAGATAGGACATAGTTCGTACCTAACATCTGATATAAAACTCCAATAACGCAAACGACAGCTAAAACACGTACAACCGTACTATAGCGAATTTTGGGCGCATAATTTTTGTTTAAAAATCGACGTAAGGAATCACTTGTTATTCTGGCAAAATTGTATCTCTTAACCAGCATTGGAGCAGCATAGACAGATGCGCCTTAAGCTTTCGTTCAAAAAAGAGCGCCCTAGCCTAATTTTGTTACACTTCAGGTTTCATTCATTTGAATTCGATTTTTAAAACAGACATATATTTTTTTACGATAGGAATATATTTTAAGAAAAAAGAAAAAACCTAAACGCCATATATTATTTAAACACCATATTTAAAACGTACCTGTAATTTATCCAATTGTATCTTAAGTATGTTATTATCAGCCAATAGTGTATCGATCTTGCCTTGTTTCTGTATCAGCATCTGTGTTAAATAATGTATCTTTTCGTTATCCATATCCTTGATGACGTCATAGTCAGCCACGTTCAACGCGCTGGTGTCAGTCATGGGGACGGCGGACGCTGACTCCCTTAGGTTGTTTAATTCCTCCTCTTTGTTTTCCAAAGCCGCTCGCAAACTTGCTATAGTTTCTGTAGACTCGATTTGTAACGATTGTAATTCCTAAAAAATATAATTTAGTTAAAAATAAATTAGTCAATTTTTTTAAATTCGGTGGATCAGATCCTATTAGAAGATTGAAATTGCAAATCCCTTTAGTTACCACTGAAAAAAAAAAAACGATTTTGAATATACGTTACACATTATGTTCGTGGAATAATCCGAAAAAAAAAGTTCCAAACCTTCTAGCAAGTATAATAAGATTCTTGGCCCAGTGGTAACCACTTACGAATTCTTTTATACAATTTAAATAAATAATAAGACATAAAAAGTAACAAGTACATATTCATTCTAAATTGTATATTACCTCGTGAGGAAACCTGCATGTGACAAATTTCATAAAAATTCTGCCACATGTGTATTCCACCAACCCGCATTGGAACATCGTGGTGGAATATGTTCCAAACCTTCTTCGCTAAGGGAGAGGAGGCCTTTAGCCCAGCAGTGGGAATTTACAGGCTGTTGTTGTTGTTGTTGTTGTTGTATATTACCTTTCCCAAATTAAGACATTGTACTTCTGCCCTATTTCTAGAACTACGTTCTTCCTTCAGCGTATCTCGTAGAGCTGAGACGACTCGTTCGGCTGCGCTGTGTCGTTGCTCCAGCTGGGTCATGCTCTGTTTCATATCATCGCATTCTTGACGCACACGAGCTATTGATTGTGACAAATCTTCTCTTTCTTCTCTGTGAGGAAAAATAATTATATTGATTGAGAGTCAAGTGGAAATACCATGAAAAAATAGACGAAGGCAGAAACTCATGTGTTAATTTCGTAGAAATTTGAACAACTTGTCTAAATTACTGACAATTTCTAAAGCTAAAAATAATCTAACTTTGCACTATCAACGATAGAACTAAGTTTCTCCTCTGGATTGGTTATGGCTCATCTGTGGTGCTCTATGATCGATATTATATACAAATGAATTGAAATTATGAGCCAGGAGGTTAAAAATATCTGTTTTTTTAAAACGAACGTCTTTTGCCCCATAAAGGATTTATTGGCTTTGCGGAGTTTTAATCGAATCGACCGAAATTTAACATATCCGCATATCTTCGATTTCAGCATTTTCCTCTTAATTAATCAGTACAAATTTTTAATCATTAGACAACATAGTCTTCCTAATTGTATTAAAGACTGTCTATGATAAACAGAACGCAAGCATTTACCGAGCGCTACGTACAAAAAGAAAACGCCAGTCAGGCATTCAATGGGCTAACTTTGATTACGAAATATAGATTAAAATTTATATGTATATGTAAAGTTAGATAACACAAATCAGATAATTTTGTAGATTATTTGAAATCAATGTATAAATCAGAATCAAATTGAATAAAACATTTCATTTCAAAATGATTAGATAAAATACTTACTTTAATGATTCTATCTGTTCCACTAACAATTTGGTATCTTCAGTAGAATTTACTCCATCACGTAATGACTTAATTTCATTGTCTTTGGCAAATAGCATGTTCTTAACTCTCAATTTGTAAGATTCCCAATCTTTCTCCAATCGATGACACTCTGCTGATGACTTTTCAATTTCATTTTGTTTCTCAGTAATCATTGTCTGAGCATGACGTAACTCATTCTCTAATTTGTTTTGTGCTACTTCTTTATTGCTCAATTCCTCAGTGAGTGTTTTAATTCTGAAATATAATATAATTTGTACTTAGTAATTTTTTAGTATGATGAAAGAAATACAATAATATCATAAGTATTTGTTTTTAAATATATCTTTTTATATATAGAATGTAACTCTTTTTTTTTTAACTTACTTTTTCTATAAATAATTTTTTCAGCTGAAAAGTACAACCAATTACCAAAAAAAAAAATATTACTTAAAATAATAATATTACAGGCAATATACATGTTACAAGATACAATCACAATGAGAAAGAAATATAAGCCTTGGTACATTCTAACCAGTAATCAATTTGACTATAAAACACCAATACTTTATTGGTTACTTGGTTTGAAGTGAGTGTAACTACAGGCACAAGCAACATGACATCTTAATTTCCAAGCATAGTGGTGTAACATGTGAAATAATTAATTATTTTTTATGGCTCCAATGTCTATGAGCGATGATGACCATCAGAACTATTTGCATCTGCTTATTTAAAAAAAAAAAATTGACTAGACATGACAAAACACTTACTTCTCTTCTAACTCAGAATTTTTATATTCCAATGAATGAATTGTTGATTCCAGACATTGATTCTGTTCTATGTATTTGCTCTGTATGTTATTTACTTCATTTTCTTGTTGCTTTATTTTATCAGCCTGTGTCACCAAGGCTTCCTTTTCCTCTCTTAACATGTGGTTTAGTTTTTCACTATTTTCATATTTAGTCTGTGTGATTTTCAGTTCTAATAACCAATATTAACCACATTGATATTATGGAAAAATAAGATAAGTATAGATAAATATTTCTGATTAAATAGATGAAAATACTGTTTTTAATAATATTAAATGAATGCATACCATCTTCTGTTTTGCTTAATCTGTCGAGCAATTCTGAAACTTCCCTATTCATAACATTAAGTTCATTTTTCAACATTGCATTTTCAATTTCACAATTCTGCATATTATAAGCTATGTTATCATTGTCCATTATTTCTAAATCTGAAGGCAAACTGTATCCTGAAAAGAAAGAATAAAAATTTAAGGTACTTTTTTCAAAATTAACATTTATATATTGAGGTACAATTTGAGAAAACCTACTTCTATGTCTGAGTCCAAACTGATCCATTACTTTATTTTCATTAAAATCACCAACTAATGTCTTTGGAGCGTTATTAAGACTATATTGGGTAATAGGTTTTCTGGCTGGTGACTTTCTTTTACTACTTTCTTGCAATGTTCTACCATTGTCTTGGCTTGGTTTGATTACAGATCGTGACTGGTGAAATTTTGTTGGTGAACCTGAAGGCGTATAATTCGATCTAGTTTCAGTTACATTTGAATTTCTTTTCGTATTCCTAGAATTCGTTTTCTTCTTTGGAGTCCATGTTTCTTTCGTGCCATTATGATTCCGTAAAACTACACCCGTCTGTTCGTCGAGATTGTTTAGCAGGCTTTCTGCCTTGCCGGCGAGATCCGAGAACCATGACATTTAAAGTACTACTGTTTACTCTGTTTTACCTATAATATTAAAATTTTTGAACATTATTTTACTTTTATCCTTATACTATTTCACTTCTTCAACAATAACATATTATAGTTTTTGATAAAAAGTATAATGTTTCTCATAAAAATAATTTTGAAATAAGTAAGTCTAAATAGTATATTAATTACCGACCATTAGTAATTTACGCCAAAAATTTTCCTAATTTACAAATGAAAATGACACAAAAACAATTTCATTATAATGACACTGACAATGACACGTAAACAAAGTCAGAAGCAAAATATATTTATTATTTTGAAAATTAATTGTGGACTAAAAGTATCAGTAGTAGATTCACATGAATATTTAGAAAAATAATATACAACTTTAGAGTTGACCAAATTTTCAGAACAGTCTTTAACGAAAATACTGAAGGTTAGGCTTTATCTTACCAAGTATTTGCCTTTTCCAAGAGGCAAAAAAAATCGTATGAATTTGACATTAACCTGAACAAGATTGACATTATGTATGGTATACAATTAACTAATTAATGAATTGATTATTTAAGATGTGTAATTACGTTACAAATTGAACAAATAAATAAATCTAATAGTAATAAAACAAACATCATGGACTTCGAAAGTCCTGATGTAGAAAAAGATTTTCCAGGCTTATACGCATCAGAAACTGGACGTAAAAGTAATGAAAGTGACTGTAAGTATTATATAAAAACAAAATATTTTATACGTACCACTACTTAACCGAATTATCGAAAATTAACTTTACATTTATTGTACTAGACCTCAATACTCTTAACGAGAGAAATCTATATACTATATAGAATATAAAACATAGTACAACATCCACTGAAATGTGTTATTATTATTAAACGTGTCCCTCATTCGTCTGTCTGTTTGTTTTTATACGATGGAATACAAACTACTGAATGGATTTTTATACAGTTCCTACCAATGAGTGATTCACGAGGGAAGACCAGACTTTTAATTTATTAAGTTTTTGTGTAAATTGTGTGAAGTATGATGATGCTAATATGAAGATGTTGCCAAAAAATATGCAGACCAATAGATATAATAATTATTATTTAAATGTTTAATACAGCCTCCTATTCTACCTTAGCTGAGACTGGTAGTAAATGTACAATAACTATAAAATTACAATTGACACAAATTAAGTCATAGCCTAATGAAATATCTAAATTATATTCCAATTTAATAAAAAAATATATAAACAAAATTATACAGCTTTTTCTTTTTATATATCTATAGTTGTTAATACAACTGAAATCAATTGTGGCATTGTTAAGTATATATAATGTTGCATCTATAAATGTGGTTAATCTTTATATGTAAGTCTGATTGTGCTTCTTTTTTTTAATCTTGTAATTTATTCAGTCAGTGATGGCGGTGAACATGAAAAACCTAGCAAAAAGGATTTACTAGGCCGTCGTAAAGATAAAAAAGAGTCAAAAAAAGATAGAGGTTATGCAGCTCTGGGCGGTGAAAGCTCTCCCGAAGAAGATACTGATACAAAGTGAGTTGCTTACTTAAATATTGATAGCAATTTTAAATATTTATCATTCTTTATAAGTCATGTTAAGATTATTAGTAACATTATGTAGTAATTTGTTTACTCTTAAATACAAATTGTGTAGAATTTGTACAGTCTTATGTTTTTTTATTTCTAACTTATCTTTAATTTTTTAAGCATATTTTAAACAATTATATATAAAGTTCATTTTGCTTAGAAGTCCTTCGAAAACAAAGAAGACAAAGTCATTTAAATTCCCAACAAAGAGTAAAGAAAAACGTGAGAAATCCAGAGACAAGGAGAAAGTCTTAGAAGATGTGGCCAAGCAAAAAGAACTAAGTGAAAAGGAGAAAAAGAAGGAAAAGGAAAGAGAAAAAGAAAGGGAGAGGGAGAAAAAAGAAAAAGAAAAGAGGGAGAAGTTAAGAGAGAAGGATAAGGTAATGTATTTTTTATCTAAATATGGCATAGTTAAAGTATTTCCAGTTTGTTGCTAATAAGGACCGAAGCTGTATAATATTCAAGACTTGACTGATCCTTTGTGTAGTAGCTATCTCATAATACTCCTGATCTTCCCTTTACACTGAATTCAGGTCCCTGCATAGGTAAATAAAAAAATATTAAAATTGTCTACCATTGAAAGACATGCGTGTTACAAACCCAACGATTGAATTAAATTAATAGTGTTAGGCAAACTTTCTCTCTTCGATAGTGTACTGGCGTGGCTTCTGAACAGAAAGTAACATTTTATCAATTTAGAGCATATAAAATTAGTGTAGAAGTAGTCTTCCTAAAACTATACATTAAAAACATTGTCAATTAGATTGTATAAATGCTTCAGATTGTGTGGATGGATCGAATAAATTTGGAACAGAAATAGATTATAGTATGAAATAGGAAACCAGTTACTTTTTATTTCGGAAAAAATGTACACAACTGCAACCATTAACACAATCCTCCACCAACCAGTTATTAGAATCATACATCTGCCATAATTATCAATAAAATAATAAAGGAATGTGCCATATGATACGAAAAACTGGTTTTTAATAGAACATCTGTAAAATATTTATTGGCGATAGAATGACAGGTGCTAAATTTCATTGACATTTCATCATACTGATATAATTAAAAAGCATGTTCCTTTGTATCAAAATCAACTAATTTGAACTGTGTATCACTATAGAATTTCAATATTTAGGTTGTACTAACTTTTAGTCCAATCAATCGATTATCGTGGCGATTTTATCGAGTTGTTCCGATTTGTTTGAAGCTTAGTGATTACAAAAATACAATAGCGACTTCATAAATCTTTAATAAATATGCGACATAATTAATAATTATTCTGGATAAATGATTTATACCTATAAAAATCTCACAATATATTTCTATATGACTGAATATGCATGCTGTAGTGAAGCGTTAAACGTTGAAACATTCTTGGTAAGATCTGCTATGCAGTAATACATTAAACGATTGTTACATCGACTTGCAAATGAACCAGAACCTCACTGGATAATATGGCAGAGAACTTAAGAAATCATATCCCAATACTAGATACCTGTTCCGTCTTTGCGTGGGTAACATTAGTCTTTTAATACATATATGTTATTCATCAAAATCTAAATATTCTTTACTCAAGTAGGGTTTTACAAGGACTTTTGAATCTTCATTTAATAACTAAGAATTTTAAGTGAAACTATCACCTATTCGGAATGCAGATTCTACCGAGAGGAACCGGCAAAAAACTCCGTAGTTACCATTTTAACATTTTTTTAAAGTACAAAGTCATGTTAGTTAAATAAAATTATATATATGTATGTGTAATATACCCTGTCGGGAATTCAACAAGTATTATCATATATCATGATATAAAATCGCTATCGAGCCAAGCGGTCTATCTACCTCCTTGCAATAATTCATCTTGTTATCAAATATCTTTCTAAAATATCAAAATGACAGGTCCAATATGCAAATGATTATTTATACTGATAAGCATATATGCGAGTCGAGATGGCCGAGTGGTTAAAACGCGTAAACATTAAATGATGTGGGTTCAAACATAGGCAAGTTCCACTGAATTAGCATGTAATTATAATAATTCATCTCGTGTTTGACGGTGAAGGATAATATGTTTATAATCGAGAAAACCTGCATGTGTTTGATTGCAATGAAATGTTTTTTTTAGATCCTCCTTCTGAAAGAAATAGCAGACCCGTTAGATCTTTACAGAACTGTAAGCATATATCTGATTAGTAGTTTATATTTTCGCCTTTTTATCCAACAAACAAAAATAGTTCTTATTAGGATAGATCCATCGTGTGTGAACATAAAAAAAAAAACATAAAACAGAATTATATTGTAGTAAATGTGAATGAATATGTTCGTAATTTAAATGTTGAACTAAGTGTCAACAGCCATGTCCAATTACTTTCTCAGGCGATGAAATGACTGAAACTTCATTAACATTTATGGAACTTGTAACCATTCAATTCCACTAACAGTTGACTACCACCTGTATGTAGGTGCAGTTTATGACCTACGATGAGTAAATTAGTCTCTCCCTTTAAGATGATGTATTGTGGTTTGGGTGCGACATTTTGATTTATTTATATTGGTGGTAGTTTTAATAGTTAATCATTGCGCTTTGGAAGCACTCACGTGGTGCAATCTATACTAATACTTGGTGGTAGGGCTTTGTGCAAGTCCGTCTGGGTAGGTACCACCCACTCATCATTTATTCTACCGACAAACAACAGTACTCGGTATTGTTGTTTTCCGGTTAGAAGGGTGAGTAAGCCAGTGTAACTACAGGCACAAGGGACATAATATCTTACTTCCCAAGGTTAGTGGCGCATTGACGATTTCAGGAATAGTTAATATTTCTAACAGCGTCATTGTCTATGGGTAATGGTGACCTATACCATAAAAAAGTAAAACTTTTGTACACAGCTAAACTAATGAATTGAATTTGATGATATTATTTTTCAAGCCAATTTAAACATCAAGATGTTTGACAAGATGCTAGACTTTTTTATACCTAAAACGTGAGTAATTCGGGCGAAAACTAGTTTAATATAAAGTAAACAACAGTTTTGTTATATAAATATAATATTTAACATCAATACATGAATCGTGGTCATTAAATGATGAGGCTGCCCACTGCAGTTTACTGATGCATATCTTCATTAATGTCACGCTCATACACAGACACAATTATATTCTGACCTAAGGTCTTAGGCACTGCAATCGTAGGTTTAGTTTTAACGTAATAGCGAGCATTGTGTAGTTTTAAATAGTTTCATTCAATGTGAATAAAGCCTAAATTATGTGTTAAAAATAACGATGTACTACGAAGAATATTTATTGGAATCCAAAAACAATTCTTGGAAACTTGGTTTTGAAATAAATTGCTTAACTGATTTAATAAACCAATTTTGGTTATTTTTTAAATAATAGAATGAATTTATATAATTTTAGATGCAAAATATTACAGCCAATATTGTATGCGTTTATAGTCAGAAAATAGGATTAACGGATCATTGTTATATAGAGGTTAACTGAATACGAGGCTTCAAATCTCAAACGAAAACAATAGATATCTATATAATAAGATATAATATTAAAAAAGGTTATTGAATGAAATGGAATAAATAGAATTACGAATTTAGAATGCGAACAAATATAAAATTATTTAAATATTTTCTTTTAATTTTGTACGATTGCGTAAACAATTGCGTTATGTGTATCTAGTATACGTACCATAAATAGGTCATACGCATATCGTGAAATATTATTTTAATATGTTTAAAAATAGATGTCGTTGCCGCTATTTCTAAAAGCGAAAAGAAGAAATAACGAGTGTTTTCAAACACTAATTAGTGAAAAATGTATGTCAAGTGTTGAACCACCTACAAAGCTTTACCAAGAACTACTTTTGGTTGTTGTATACATATTCTATCAGAGATAAAGGTTTCAAAAACCTACACACTCCAATCACCTACCCACTCTACTGATACTTCGTAAATATATTCGAAATTGTATAATTCAATAAACGTCTTAAGAAAACAAAAATAGACAATTTTAATTCTAAAACAGATTTGTAAAAATTTTGGGTTGTGTCAGTTAAAATTATAATTGACTTTGATGTATGTTTAAAAATTTGTTGATTGATCTCGTCTTTTTGGGAGTATACGTAACGATTATAACGACGCAGAAAAAATAGACTTGTTTATTTTTAAAGTGACATAAATTATTTAAATTTAGTATTTACGTATAATTAGGAAAGGTAATACATGCTTATTTAACATATCTCATAATAGTTTGATACTACTAACGATTTTTATGAATATATGATCCGAAAAGTTTACTAATTTGGTCCTTCATATTATAAAAACAAATTTAATTTACATTCTGGCTAGACACGATAATCTGGCCGTTTCTTTCTATTAATTTGTTGTGTTTTTAATTAAATCGATAAGGATTGTCCATTTGATTTAACTAGTTAATATGAATTTAAATAAACAATTCGAGTAACAAATTTTATTGCTCATTGCTTCGTCTATAATGTCTACATAATTTCACCGTTGAGTAGGTAGTTCCGACCTTGGGCAGACGCTGCTAAGGCATGGCTCATTCAGTTGTGCCGAGACCGCGACATGCATCACCTGCGAAGTGTTTTTAACAAGGTGATCGAATCGATTCCGATTGACAGCGCGTAAATATATTCGATATGTTATCTCGATAACATCAAATTACTGAAAATATTAATAAAAATACGACGTGTTCGTGTAAACAAATCACACGTGTTTTTAACGCGTAAAATGTTCTAAATATAAATTTATTCGTTCTTTCATAGTTTTTAATAGCGTGATTTAATTTAACAAAAATATCTAGCTAGTAATATTACGGCTTTTTTTTTTTAAGACAGTGATATTCATAAATGCATTAGTGAATATTAGAATACAACAATAAATTAAGTGACAAGCTTGTTTGTTTGATACAAAATTATAATCCATCATAAGTGACAGCGATTAGTAGGTAGGTAGCCTATCGTGTGCGTCATATTTTAGTTTATCGTTGTTTACAGGAAAAAGAAGAAAAGGCGAAATTCAAACTAGAATCGAAAGAGAAATTAAAAGATGACAAGAAGGAAAAAGTAAAAGATAAGGATAAGGAGAAGGTGAAAGAGAAGGACAAGGAAAAAATTAAAGAAAAAGATAAAGATAAAAAAGATAAAAAGCTCACGAAGGTGCCGTCCACGGTGACGTCGGGTGTGCCTTTCGAAGAAATATTTACATTGGGAGGTGAGTTATTTATTTATATTTGTATAGTATACTTTATAGTGAGTTAAGACATCCGATATTAATTTGAAACACTAATAAATACATATAGAAGTCGTTATAAAATTCAACACCTCACTTAGAAGTTTGTTTACGTTAAACTTACTTTGTATAATAATTCGTAAAATTAGTCTTGACTGACTATCAAAGAATAGCTAAAACTACGGATTCTAGAAAGCTGTTTGTAAAATATGCACATTATAGATATAATGAGAAGTAGATTATTTCTGGAAATTTCGACTTTATAGAAGAAAATTGTCATGAGTTTTTATCTACTTGGTGGTAGAACTGCGCTTGCACCAAAGTCACACTTAGCAGATATTCTTCTGCCATACAGCATTACCCAGTATTTTTGTATTCCGATTTGAAAGGTGTGTGAGCCAGTGTAACCAGGTACAAGGGATATTACACCTTAATTCCCAAGGTTAGTGGCGCATTGACGATGTAAGGAATGGTTAATATCTCTTAGAGTGCCATTGTCTACGAGCGATGGTGACCATTTATCATCAGATGGCCCATTTGCTCGTTCGCCAAAAATAATAAAGAGGACTACTTAGTTAAATCACGATAAAATCCCAAAAAATATTTTTAGGTAAACAAGTTATAATGCTCTTTAATCTAATGTCAACGCTTGTCCTTGTATTTCTTGCATACAATGTAACCTTTACTATTAAGAAACGTTTGGTGACATAGATACTTTAGCACTTATTCGAATGACTCAAGAACTGACCAATAAGGATTTTTTTTCATGCTTATTAGTGGCCCGAAGTTTGCTTCATAAGAAATTTTATGAAATACGATTCAGCTGTTTGGCGAAATAGTGACAGATAAACAGACAGATAATATAAAATATACTTCTACCATAATTTCGTATGGTATCTCTACGGTTCTTCCTTAACCTTAATCCAAACTCCGTGCAATTTTTCGTATTATATCTGAATAAAATAATTAATTATAACTCGTAACTAGCAACTATTTTGAATCACTTAATTTTTTAAACTGATATGTATAATTGTTTTGTATAATTGTCGATTTGGTAAATTTAATCTGATCCCACCTGACTTCGTGTATCCCAGTAACTTAACTTGCTACTTAACATAATTGTTTTTCTTGTCTGGACTATGATTGAATTAAGTAGTTTGTGAATGCACCCTTATGTCCTAAAAATCAATAAAAAAATAAACCATCGATATTATGTTGGTAAACATAAATGATATGAACGCAGCTATTGATGTTTTACAAAAAAAAAGTGTTAAATGATAATACGTCAGAGAATTATCTGTGCTAATGACAAAACAAAACACTCGCTCAAGGTAAGTGATAAGATGTGACATTAACTTCTTAATTCGGATCGTGCAAACGTTAAATTTTCATTAGTCTGTGTAACATTTTAACCATGTATAGCACGAATCCTTTTCTAAACGGCTTTCAAATCGGCGGTAAGACATATTACTGTTATGGTTTTTTTTTATCTATAACTGTACCTGAAAATATTGTGTCTAAAAATATTCTGCCAACGTATTACGAATAATGAAGAAGGTACGATGAGACTGGTCAATTGCATTTTTAATTTTTATAGAAGAAAATTTAAATAACTATTATATGTTAATGGCTCTCAGTTGTGCCAAAAAACATCGATTATTTCTCCGAATATATTGCGGATACATCAGTGAAGAATATTTTATAATAAGAGAGAATAAATTCACTGTTTAAAGTAATTCTTATTTTAGTGAATAATATTTTTTTACGATGGTCAAATCTAATAATAATACTACTCACAGTAAAAAAATACGTATAATTTTAAAATGACAGATTTAGTAGACATTACAGTTTCCGGGAAAACCCTGAAACGTTCCGCGTTTATAACTTATAACTATACTCGTGTTTGTTACCAATGAGTATGAAAAATAACATTAACATGTGTAATCTTCCATAATCAAATATTATGTACATTTTAAGTATCCGTATTGTTCTAGTAAACTAAAGGATAATATTTGTGACAATCGCTTGCACAATACCACATGAATAAACATAACGGTGATCAATCTCAAATAAATAGTTTCTATATATTTTAACGAACAGATATATCCATTAAATGAAGAGTATCTGGCAACACTAATTTGGAGTTTCTTTACTACTAATACGAAATTTAAACGAAAAAATGTGAAAGTTATATACATAATTACTTCTTTTGCAGCATTATTAGTACTTACATATTACGTATTATTATATTATTTTATTTCAATGTGAATGTAAACTGTGTTTTATTAGTTTTTTTTTATTTAATAATGTGAAATTTTATAAGGTTTTTACTTTTTTTCTGTATTATTAAATTTTAAATACTAAATGTAAACATGCAAATATTTAAATAAATTCTTTTTTCGAATTAATTATTTGTGACATCTTATTAAGTAGGTGATATAATTTTGGAAAAAATAAGATGTTCGTTTATTATTTTGTAAATAATTTAGTAACATGTTTTAATTGATTTAAATGAATACAATTTTAATTAAGAAAGCATAGCTTGAAATAATTGTTCTCGAATGTTTTCGAGTAATATAACATGGTTATGTTTCAGGTCGGATCTTTGTTACTTTGTTTTTATTTATCGTAATGTACAAATTACCCTTAAAATGTAATAAGATTACAATATTAGTAACAACACACTAATGTGGATAATTCTTTTTCATTCAATATTCGTTCTTATTGTAAATTATTAAAGTTTATATTGCCTTACGTAGAGCATACTTTACCAACGTTTTATTTATATTTAACGTTTTTCTAAAATCGGCAAGGTTAATTTTTGTTTAGTTTTTGTAATTCTTTTTGCGTTAAGTTATACTTATAGGTAACTAAATAAAAAAATGTTATATATTTTTGTATCTTTACGTCAATATATACTGCTTCTAACTTTTAACAATATAAAGTATTTTAATCTCTACTTTTGAACATAATAGGTCGGGGAAAAAGTTTCTTCGTATTTTATATGAAAATTCAAATAGTTTTTTTTTATAGTTTATATACATTTGACTAAAGTATGTAGGTGCCATTTTGTTCCATAACTTTTTGCCATCTTGTTGGTAGAGACATGATCCCATTGCTGTAAAAATTTTGGGGCTTCTGATCGAAAAACTGCAACAAGTGGTTTTGGCAGTCCTCTCGTGATGCTAACCTGACACTGCATAAGGAATTCTGCAGAGACCGAAACAGATGAAAATCTGAAGGTGCAAGGTCAGGACTATACGGCGGATGCATTAATACCTCCCAGCCAAACTCTCGTAATTTTTGTTGAGTGCCTAAAGATGTGTGAGGTCTAGCGTTGTCATGGTGAAAAACCACACCCCTTCTGTTGATCAATTCTGGCCGCTTTCTCTCAATTTCTTGCTTCAATCTCATCAATTGTTCGCAATACAGTTCTGAATCGATGATCCTGCCGGGCGGTAACAGCTCATAATGAATGATGCCCTTCCAATCCCACCATACACACAGCATTACCTTGTTGCGAGTTAATCCAGGTTTTGCCACAGTCTGTGAAGCTTAACCGGCCTTTAACCACGATCTTTTTCGCACGTTCTTGTCGTATGTGATCCACTTTTCATCACCAGTTATCAGCTTCTTCAAAAATGGTTCGGTTTCATTACGTCGTAATAAAGAATCACAAATGAGTACACGGTTCATTAGGTTTCTTTCAGTGAGTTCATGAGGCACCCATATATCGAGCTTTTTTGTGTACCCAGCTTTATTCAAATGAGTCAAAACCGTTTTGTGGTCAATTGCCAGTTCTTCAGCTACAACGTAACTATTAATATGCCGATCTTGCTCCACTTTTTCAAAAATGGCATCAATTTTGTCCGTAACAGGGCGAACAGAGCGAGATGCATCTTTGATATTAAAATTTCCGGCTTGAAAACGCTTAAACCAAACTTGCGTTACTCTCACAGATACTGCATTAGGTCCATAAACATCACAAATTTTTTCGCGGCTTGAGTTGCATTTTTACCTTTTTTATAGTAAAATTTTAAAATGTATCGAATTTCTTCTTTAGATTCACTCATTTTAACAACAACAAAAACAAATGAAAATCACACTAATTCCTAATTTGAATTTGGAAGTGCCTTCTTTAAAATTAAAACTTTTTAATGATACCAAAACCAGCCAGATACAAATGGTATAGCCAAAGAGATTTTATTACAAGTTCATACATACTATATGCGAAAAGACTTTTTCCCCAACCTAATATGTACATATTTTTAAACTAAATGTAAGTTTTTAATCTATTACCTAGATTATAAAACTGCACAGCCAAACTGAGTTTAAAAACTGAATTAGGCGAATAAAAAGTTGCCTAACTGATTAGCCTATTTGACGAGGATTTCTTAATAGTTTTGTACTGTTTACACTACCCCGTTTAAAAAAGTTCGTAAAGCGATTAATTGATTCTATGCCTGAAATATTTCGAATCGTATTGGAGTCCCATTCGATTTTGACGACCTCTGCGGTCGAGTGGTGTGTACACCGGTTTTCATGGGTCATGCCACTCTTGAGGTCCCGGGTTCGATTCCCGGCCGATTTAATGTAGATTATCATTAGTTTTCTATGTTGTCTTGGGTCTAGGTGTTTGTGGTACCGTCGTTACTTCTGATTTTCCATAACACAAGTGCTTTAGCTACTTATATTGGTATCAGAGTAATATATGTGATGTTGTCTCATATTAATTATTATTTTGCGACTGGGTAGAGATCATCGTTTAATTTATATTAATTGTAAGTCAAACTTGATGTATTTTTATCTTTACAGTCGCGTTACCAATATTCGGAGTACCTCTGCAGCAATCCGTCGAGCGTTCGCGATGCCACGACGACACTGGTTTGCCGCTCGTTATTCGCGACAGTATCGACTTCTTACAGGTAGGTTTTATTTGTAACATATACTCACATGTCACGACTTACCATAGACATTGTCAGTGGCGGCGTAAGGCCTCGGGGTGCAAAGGGCCTCGCGCTCGAAATTTGAAACAGTATAACATAACATTGGGATATCAGAGTGCTGTAACAAATATTTTTGTTTTTATATTTCTTTTTTTTAACTTTGTAATTAGTCGATTTGATTGTACTCATAGATTGTATGTTTGTCTCTTTCTGATGTCTTTTTTCTAACATTTGTACTATTTTTAAGTGGAAACTTTATTGGTTTATGATTTAGTAACAATTCCTTAATTCTATAAATAAAAAAATAAAACAAGCGCTTCGCAAACTGTATCTTGCCCACATTAAGATTCGATCTTGCGCCGCCACTGGACATTGTTATAGGTAACTGTTCTTCACAACGAACATCCTAATATTAATTAGACTACGATATATTCTATGTGCATGTCATTACTAGAAATACTACTAGATTTCTTATACTTCTACTAAACAAAATCACAGTAATTCCAAATATTGCTTTTTAACCTTGGATTAACTAATTAGTACCCAGCTACTATAGCGTGCTATGACATTGGGAAATAGACATGGGTGAAATTCCTAAGATTATCCTAGACTGGTCGACTAGATATAAGAGGTGAATATTTACAAGGAAACAATAAGACCATTATTTAAACTAACTCCGTACGAATTTATTTAAACGATTTGACAATTTACCGAAAATGTAGTTATTTTCAATCCAACCAATATAATCATAGATATAACATATGTGTATAACTTATTTGGAGTTGCTAAGTGCTAAATAATGTTAATACGTATAGAATTACGAGGAACAGTTACACTGTGTCTAAAAATATCTAGAAATTTCAACAATAATACTGCCTGGAAATAAAGTCAGCTCAATTTAAAAATACTGAGAAGGCACAGACAACACGTCAGTGGATATTTGTTAGTTGTATAAGAAAAAAAAAATGGAAAGGCAAATGATAATTTCTAGATTACAGTTTTCATCGTTAACATTGTTATTTAAAAAGTGCACGATGTTATATTGTTTCATTGGTCTGCTTATGCAGTTGAAGATTCCGAGTCCTGGGTACGAGTTCCAAGTGCTCTTAATAAATTGTCAATATCTTCCCAAAACACTAAAAGCCTTTTCTGTGTCTGAACTCTGTATGCCTTTCACTTGAGCTCTTTTTCTACCAAACCCAATTGAGATCATCATCATCATTTAACATGAAAGTAACAAATTAGCCGACTAACAAAAGCAAATATATGTTCTTGTAATTTTTGAGACAAATTACCTAATATGGGTTCTTTTGTAACTAAGTGTACGAGGCATCGTATCTTGTATTGTTAGTAAAGTAAGTCAACCGTTGCTTACAGCAATTGCTTTGTAATTTAAATACATAGTATGTGTTAGTTAACAAATTATAAACCTTAATAGCAAGCCAAGAAGGATATTAACTATCGAAAAAATATAACACCTACCTTACTAATATAAGGGAAAAGTAAAAATTATTCAAAGTAGTCTCGGGGCTAATTTTCATATTGATAACAATTCACTTGGTGGTAGCGCTTTGTGCAAGCCCGTCTGGGTAGGTACCACCCACTCATCAGTTATTCTACCGCCAAATAACAGTACTCAGTATTGTTGTGTTCCGGTTTGAAGGGTGAGTGAGCCAGTGTAACTACAGGCACAAGGGACATAACATCTTAGTATCGTTAGAATAAAAAAACACATACTTTACGCTAGTGTCCAATGACATATAACAAACTTAATCACAGTTGAACTTTAACTTAGTATTTCTTTGATTAGCATTAGCATTAATTTTTCAAGCCTGGCTCTCACAAGATTATGTTCTATTTTTCAATTTTTTTTATTCTCTTTACGGTTGAAGGAATTTACATTAGACACTTTAATTTTATTTTATATCTATAAACATAATAAAATTGGAGTATATTTTTGTTATATAAACCTTTTGTCTAATGACACCTAATAGAATAAAATGTTAAGTTAATTAATAACATATAACAAATAAATAATAACAATAGAACAGTAATAGTCTCTAAATGACCCACTGATGGGCTAAGACCTCTTCTCGTTGAAGACGATGGAGCTAATTCATCTACGTTAATCCAGAGTGAACACACGAGTGGCAGATTTTCATCCGAACCCGAGGTTTCTTCATATCCTCCGCCGCAAGCAAAACAGTCATGAACTTGTTTTATTGGTCATTAGGTTCATGAAAATTCAGTAGTGCTTTGATCCCGTAATTTTCGAATCATATTCTCTGTATCAACTTTTTAAGCATATAGCTTAATACAGTAGTATTAAGTAGTTATTAATGTTACCATTTGATGAAGTAAAATAAAACTAACCGTCCGAAATAATCCAATATTAAACAATGTTAACAAGGTCAACAAATACTTGGATTCCATACTAATGTTCTAAATAAAATCCAGAAAAAAAAGTATTTGCATGCCTATTTAATTCAATTACTCATATTACGTTCAGCAACATTAAATCCTCATTAATTGAGTTATTTTTTATTCTTATTTAATTTCGATAGTATAATGTCTGTAACAAAATTATATTTAACAATATTGGACTTGTTTTTAATAAACGTTAACATTATGTAAATTTTAATATAAACCACCTATAAGATATGTAAACAATCTTGGGAACTAAGATGTTATGACGTTTGTGCCTGTAGTTTCATTGGCAAAAGTAAGTAAAGTAAAGCAACAGCCTGTAAATTACCCACTGCTGGGCTAAGGCCTCCTCTTCCATTAAGGAGAGGGTTTGGAACATATTCAAACACGCTGTTCCAATGGGAGTTGGTGGAATGCACATGTGGCAAGATTTCGATGAAATTAGACACATGCAGGTTTCTTCACGATGCTTTCACCGCCGAGCACAAGATGAATTATAAACACAAATTAAGCACATATATATAGTGATGCTTGCCTGGGTTTGAACTCGAAATCATCGGTTAAGATGCACGCGTTCTAACCACTGGGCCATGTCATCTCAATTTCATTGGCAAACGCTTTTAAAACACAAGATACTATTTAGTGCTGTTTGGTATTATATATGAGAATAACATGACATGCACATCTCGTAAGCATTTAAAATCTACCATAAGGAAATGACGTGCTTGTATTACCTTGGCATGAATTTTTAATATTTGTAACGTCAAAAATATGTACTAAATATTATGTAATAACTAATATAAAACAATTCTGGATCATTACAGGCACATGGCCTAAAGTCGAATCAGATATATCGGGCTGAGCCAGACAAGATAAAACTTCAGCAGCTACGCAAACTTTTCACGGACAGGGGGCCGACGTTTCCGTACCACTGGGATGTGCCGGTCGCTTGCGCAATGCTTAAGAGTTTCATCAGGTAAAGTATTTCCCTGTACATTTATATGGTAACCAATCAATCTGTTACAGCGATACAATAATTTATTCATAATACATAATTCATTGTTATTGTTTATGGATTATAGTTTACACACGTTCGTCTTGATCTCTTCACGTTCTCTGCGCACGTGACATCCATGCGTTTCGTTCAATCGAGATGGCCCAGTGGTTAGAACGCGTGCATCTTAACCGATGATTGCGGGTTCAAACCCAGGCAAGCACCGCTGATTCATGTGCTTAATTTGTCTTTATAATTCATCTCGTGCTCGGCGGTGAAGGAAAAAATCATGAGGAAACCTGCATGTGACAAATTTCATAGAAATTCTGCCACATGTGTATTCCACCAACCCGTATTGGAACAGCGTGGTTTTGTTAATTGTTTTGCGTCAACTTACACGATCTATAAGTACGTGAAAAGGACTAGCCTACAGGACGACAGATAAAATGATAAACTATTTAATAGATAGGTGAAAAAATGTACAAGACAATTCTATGGACAATAAAATTAAAAAAAAATCGAAGTAGATAAAAAGTTACAAAAAGATTTTACATTAATTTTGATAGTATTATATCTTTCAATTATAAATACATGTCTTTAGTTCAGAATGCAACTAACCATGTATTAAAAACATTCCCGGTATTTTATTGATATTATTTGTAAATTAAACATTGTCATACTCAGTACCAATTTAATATAACCAGTTTTAATTTACTCGTACAAAAAAGAACGCCAAACGATCATATTACGCTAAAAACAACTGCGACAGCTAATCTCTTTATATTTGTTTTAATGTCTTTTATTAATTTTGATGGTAGTCTTAGTAAATAAATATACTGAAACAGTTAAAAATATATATTGCTTAATTATTTCTTTTTTTGAAGTATCTTCCCAATTCGAAAGTATACTAAAAACTAATGTTTTACATTATGCTTTTCATGATTTTTTTTTTTCTATTTTCATAAATAGATAAAATTTTGCAAATCATGTCTATAGTTCCTTTGTCCGACGTTCGTTAGAAAGAAAGTCATTGACCGACAAAATATACACAGACTATAACACGACAATGAAGGTCTTGTTCAGAGTCAACCTCTTTCTTTTATTGTCTCCAAACAATACTATTGTTTTTACGTATATAACATAAGGCTACATAAAAACTGTAAACTTCATGAAATACTGTGACTATTCTGAAAGTCCAAATGAATATTTTGTTTTCTTTATATTTTATAAAATCAACCAAATCAAAATATATTTTATTCAATGAGGTTTAAACAAGCAATCTTATGTCGTGTTTTTATAAAACTATATTAAGAAGCTATTACTGGTTCGATATAGATTTTACTGAGGAAAACTGTCAAGAAAATCATTAGTTACTCTTTTCCAACATTGTAAATATAAAGTTATGTTAGTTAAGTCCAATTATAGTTATATATATCCTGCCTGAAATTGAAAAAGTATTAGCTCCACGCCTTTTTGTCATCTATATAATCTTGTTTTGAATAATATGTTTTTTGAATAAAGACCTTAATCCAGAGATTTAGCAGGGATTGTTTTTTCTAAAATACATATAATAAAATTGGAGTGTCTGTTTGTAATATTAAAATAGACCTTTTTTACTCAATGCATATTGATTATTGATGTATATACGGTACATATACCAGAATAACATTTCTTACAATTTTTGTCTGTTTATCTGTCTGTTTGTTCCGGCTAGTCTCTGGAACGGCTGAACCAAATATGATTAAATTTTGTATAAAGCAAACTTAAACTCCAAGAAAATACATAGGCTACTATTTTACCTGACACATGACAACCAACGCCCTAAATAAAGCGCGAAGCCGCGGACGACTACTAGTTGATAAATAATTACAGTAATTCCTAGAATTTTACAATAAATAAATGTCTCATTATTTCAGTGAGTTACCCGATTCGATACTCACACAAGAGTTACACGGTCAGTTCGAGCAAGCAACGGCGATCGCGGAACCACAACGAGAGGCCACGATGGTAACGCTTATAGGCAAGTTGCCGGCCTGCAATCACAGCCTGCTGGGATGGCTCATGCGACACTTTGAGAATGTCGTCGCCAACGAACAGGTCAGTTGAATATTATAGGACTCAACGATCAAGACTATTTAGTAAGGTAATAAATAGAGTTTATTTCAATTGTGTGATGAGCTGGATTATAAGATACTTTCAAAATAATGTCAATAATTAATGGGTTACTTATGTATAAGCTAACTAATGGCCACAGTCGTTAACAACAATACTTGGGCTCAAAATAAATTCCACAAAAAAATGTATTTGCATAATTATTTAATTCAATTACTCATATTACGTTCAGCAACAGTAAATGCTCATTAATTGAGGTTAATGATCTGGATTAAGATCAAGACTAATAGGTCTATCTCTACATCTCTACTTACCGCGGTTATTATTTGCTCATTATATTTAATGCAAGCTTAATATTTTACTTGGTAGTAGGACTTTGAGCAAGTCCGTCTGGGTAGGTACCACCCACTCATCAGTTATTCTTCCGCCAAACAACAGTACGCAGTATTGTTGTGTTCCGGTTTGAAGGGTGAGTGAGACAGTTAACTACAGGCACAAGGGATATAACATCTTAGTTCCCAAGGTTGGTGGCGCATTGACGATGTAAGGAATAGTTAATATTTCTTACAGCGTCATTGTCTATGGGTGATGGTGAACACTTACCATCAGGTAGCCCATATGCTCGTCCGCCAACCTATAACATAGCAAACAGTTTGTACTAAAACCTTTGAAATGCACTCCATCTTCCGCTATAGGTTTTGTATCGGTTTAGCGGTTTCCCAGTAAGGAAACTCAAAGCCACACCATCACCGTTGTCAGAAATAAACATTTCTTACATCGCGGTGGTAGCTTCATTTAATTGTAAAATGACGATTCAAAAGCTCTTGTAAAAGCCTACTTGAATAAAGTTTATTTTGATTTTATTTGTCTATGCGCCACGCAATCCAAGGAACTAAGATGATATGTACCTTGTGTCAGCAGTTACCCTGGCTCACTCACCTTTCAAAAACACAAAACACAAAGCATTGTTGTTTGGTTTGGTTCCCAGTGAAAAAATCATGTATTTTTAAATATAGACATAAGGTAATGTACAAAGTAATTATTTCATATTTATACAATCTGTTCTCAGACTAATCACGCGAACATCCAAACAATAGCAACGGCGATGGGTCCAGCTCTGAATATGTCGCTGAATTTGCTCACATATTTCATCTCTAAGGCGGACAAACTGTTCCCAGACGTTCGTCTCACCAAGTAAGTAAAACTAGTATTCTTAAATTATAGTTTTTATCTCTTTCTATCTGCTGTCGCCAAGGGTGATCTATGAGGGATCGCTATAAGCTATAGGACCTCCTTCGCGCACCATTTGTGTAATATGTGTTGTGCAATAAAGTATTTTAAATAAATAAAACAAAATAAAAGGCTAGTTATTATGGATTTTAATCGCGTATATTAATTATTTTGGACATCCCGACCCGTGACCACGAACGCTGTAAAGTTTTGTAGTTTTTTGTAGTTTTATTTAAATGTGTAATAATCGCGAAAATTTAAGACAACATTAAAATAAAAAGAAATTTCTTCTTAAAGAGCATTATTACTGCTCATATAAACATAAATTCACTTAAGGCTTTTTGCAATTTAGTCATCAACGACTTATTCAACCAGTCCCTATGACCAAATAGTTTTACTTATAATTCGAATATTTTAACTTTGCATTTAGATTAAATGAATGTAGTCTTTATGTTGAGTCTTTTACTTTTAAATTTATATATTTTTTTTTAAATTGCATCAAGTTTTATTATTCTAAAAACATATGTTTAGATATCAGCTTCATATAAAACGTCTAAAGATTATATAGACTTTTGCATATAGCGAGCAGTAGCAATTAATATTCTATCAAGTAGGGTTAGCTTTTAAATTATTTTACGTAATCTGTGGATATATTAATTAATATAAGAATGACTTATTTTAAAATCTCTCTAACTCAATAAATAAATAAAATTACTCCATGTTCTTTAGTGGACACACCTGTGCCAAATTTCCGACGAATACGGGTCTCTTAACGATATCCTTCGAGCACGAGATTTATAACTTATAGTAAATGCTTTTAGACGTTAATATACGTTCAAGAACGAAGAGAGGAATTTTTAAAAAACAACAGCAAATGTATAATATACATAAATATACAGTAGGTTTATACCTACTTATGGACTAGGAATTGCGTCATCTGATGGTAAGTGGTCACCACTCAATCCATAGACTTGTTGCGGTAAGAACTAAGTCATTATGTTTGTGTTAGTATCTCTGTAGTTTTATTTATTATTAATAGTTGAAGTGATGAACTTACAGATATGTCCCTCCCCTACTGTCGATCCCGGCGGACTTCCCCGAGACCGCGAACGAGATAAGCGAGGAACTCCGCAAGCAAGAGTCGCTTCTGAATCAGATACACGCGGAAATGCACGCCGGCTTCATCACCAACGCGAGGGATCAGCAACTGTGGGAAGCGCAGAGGATCGTCACGCAGTTGAAGGTGACCTTTGACCTTAATTACTTGGAATAGTTTTTATTGGACAACATCGCATACATTTTCTGATCCCAATGTAAGTAGCTAAAGCACTTTTGTTATGGAAAATCAGAAGTAAAGACGCTATAATTAACATCCATACCCTAGACAATTTAGAAAACTAATGAACTTTTTCTATATGGACTCGGTCGAGAATCGAACTCGGGACCTCGGATTGGCGTTTCGCATGAAAACCGGTATACGCTCTGCTCTGACCATAGAGGTCGTTATCACACATCAAATTACAGTCTGGATATGGACAATTACTTTTTTACAATTTAAAAGAAGCTTTTTCAACTAAACATGACATTATTATCATTTACAGAGGAAACTCCGGTCGGTTCAAAAATCAGTTGAACCGAACACGGCGCCAGTCCAACAAGCTTCAGTAGACGAGAAACAAGAAGACGAACCAACACGGCGAAACTCGCAACCAAGCGAAGCAGTTGTTACAGAAACGGAAATAAAAACACCACAGACACTCAGTGAACCTTTCCCAGAAACAAAAGAATCCCCAAACACATCCGACCCAACATTCCCAGTGGAATTTGAAGATAATTTTGACTTCAAACCGGCTGAAACAAAAGAGACGCCGGAAACGGACGCGCCTGCAGAGCGAGTTGTAGAGAAACCGAAATTCACAGAGAAGGAATTGAAAGTGTTAAGATTGCAGCTGGAAAATGCGGAGTATTTGCAGCTGAAATCGCTTCTTCAAGCAAAAATCAACTCTGAACAGTTCGAAATCGTCAAACTTAGGAGTCATGTTGCCTTGAAAAATAAACAAGAGGGTGTCGTCACAGGTAACAAGGAGAATAAAGAAAACTACACGCCAGAAGAACAGGAACTGAGGCAGAAGTTAATAAAGGAAAATGCTCTGTTGGAGCAAAAAAGACTGAGTCTGGTCAACCAGATATTCCAAGAGAGGGTTGCTTGTATACAGCTGAAAATTGAATTAGCGATGAAAGAAATAATGTCCAAATCATAAATTATAGTTTATAACTATTTATTCTAGATTAAGTTAAGTTATATTAATAAGAAAACGTTTTTTGTCTATTCCAAAACTTTAACTTAGATGTTATATGACATATAAGCGCACTGATATAATAAACATGTTATAACATACTTATGGCTTTTATTTATATATATATTTACGTTGAATATTTTCTAATTATTTACCGATTCCATATAGATCTATTCACTCAAAATACTGCACGTTATTTACCATTTAATTAATATAAATAAATTTAGTTCGTATTTTTTTGCTGTCTGTACTCTAATGTCAATTATTTTACGCACACTATGACATTATAAGCACATCACTCATAATAATGAACGTCTTCGTTTATGAATATACTATATACTATAATATACTAAGTAAATAAAATCAGTAGATATTAACGATAATGGGTGTCTATAACAAGGCTAAATGTTGGTTATTTCTGTCGTATTGAACGTGTGTGCTAACAAAAACGCATCTTCATATTATTAGTGTTAAGATATAAACCGTAGAATTTATTGCTTTGTCTCTCCATCCTCTTGAAAAACATTTACCTTCCGAGTCTGTTGAAGTAACTCCAATTGTGTAGATTGTTTTAATTTTAAATTTCGAAACAATACTAATTTTAATTTTTTATTGTTGTGTCAATGTTTTAGCTACGACCAACGACGCTGTAATATAAAAACTTTCGTATAATAATCAAAAATCCAAAAAATAATATACTCTTGGTGGTAGGGCTTTGTGTAAGTCCGTCTGGGTAGGTACCACCCACTCATCAGTTATTCTACCGCCAAATAACAGTACTCAGTATTGTTGTGTTCCGGTTTGAATGGTAAGTAAGCCAGTGTAACTACAGGCACAAGGGACATATCATCTTAGTTCCCAAGGTTGATAACACATTGACGATGTAAGGAATAGTAAATTTTTCCTCAGCTTCATTGTCTATGGGTGATGGTGACCGCTTACCATCAGGTGGTCGTCCGCCAATCTATACCCTAAAAAAAAACAAGGAGCGAGCAGCAGCATCATCGAAAGTGCACGGGATGTTGTTAGGTCGTTTTAAACATCGTTTTAAAAATTCCTATAAGTACAGTTCTTGAATTAACTGTACTAAAATTAATATGAACCTGCTTTATTATCAATAAAGTTATTGCATTGTTTAACTAACAACGAACAAACAAACAAACAACAACAGCCTGTAAATTCCCACTGCTGGGCTAAAGGCCTCCTCTCCCTTAGAGGAGAAGGTTTGGAACATATTCCATCACGCTGTTCCAATGCGGGTTGGTGGAATATAGATGTGGCAGAATTTCTATGAAATTTGTCACATGCAGGTTTCCACACGATGTTTTCCTTCACCGCTGAGCACGAGATGAATTATAAAGAGAAATTAAACACATGAATCAGCGGTGCTTGCCTGGGTTTGAACCCGCAATAATCGGTTAAGATGCACGCGTTCTAACCACTGGGCCATCTCGACTCGTTTTGTTTAACTAATTACATACATTCTTATTACTACTACAGTCTGCAGTCCTCCGGTATGTTCTATACTACCATAGCCGTGTGCCGTACTCATCAAATTCAAATAATCAAAGACAATGAGACTGAGACATAGACAAGTTTTCCTACTTTAAATTACTTGTTATAATCGTTACAGAAGCATCGACCAAATATTGTTAAATAAGTTTTTCCTTTCTTTCAATTTTTCCTATCGAATAATGAGAGTGAAGCTAAGATTGAGCACACATTAAGTGCGTTATGGCCTGGGCAGTTGTAATATGTAAATAACTTAATTTTATCAACTTCTCATACTTAAATTGTCTTCTGTGTAACCATAAAATACCGCACCATACATTTTTATTTCCTTATTAAGGAATTAACTACAAAAATATATATTGAAAACCATTTCGTATCGATTATTCAATAAATTCCACAAGGTTAAAGATAACATCTGATTATTTGGTCGCTACGTCTAGCATGATAGTGTATCTTCATACAATCAATCAGCTATTAACCAAATCATAATTGTTTGTTATCGCAAAAACTGTAATGAAAACACATTTATAAACGAAAAATTATTTATTTCTTATATTAAACAGTAACAGAAATTATAACTACTTTAGAAATATTACAATTACTCGACACTAAAATAAAATGCCTGAATTCATTGTTATCGTTTCGCATTTTGGCTACCTAATTATAACTGTAGACATTTCGTCTTTATGTAACCTTTAGAAATAGGAAAACTAAACATTAACCTTTTGACATATGTTTGATTTTTAATGTGCTAATAGTTCAAAGGTATGTTTGTATTGGATCTTTAAAATGTTAAGTGTGTGAATCAATCCTTATTTTTTTTGCTATATTTGTGGCTGATTTTACGCCGGAATCATAAAGTAGGCCACTTGCTAACCTAATTAAACAGTTTTATTTATCTTAATTCTTATTATTAATCTTAAATCAAGATAAGACGTGGGTTGCAAAAGTAATATAAATGGATAATTTGTATAGATCTCAAAATCGGCTACTTATGTTGTAGTCAGGATATACATATAAAGTATTGCTATTTGCTACATTTACGAGTAAATTGTCAAGCATGATTTCATCATAAGATGTAACTTTTATTAACATAAGAATTAACAACATTAAATGTTTAAATATATATATACAAATATGAACTAAAACTAGTTATTGTATAAATCTTGACCGCGTGGAATGGTGGCAAGAACGCTAGCAGCATTTCCCCGTTGAATCGCAATTCCGGTCCTCTGGGCAAAAAACGAACCAGCCCTCCTGTCACCAGTGGAGGCAATGAGGCGAGGTGTTATACTTTTGATGAAGCTTTTTGCACCACTACTTCATCATTATATAGATCAAAATGGACTTACCGGTATAAAAATATTAAAGTGGGATCTTAGGTCGAACTACCTAAAATCAACAAGCAAAGTGAGTCAAAAATCAATGTCAAAATGTGCTGAGATTCGTAAAATGATTAATTTTATGTTGTCCCTGGGATGGTCTAATGGGGACTTTTTCCACGAAAATATATGTTCAGTTAGAGATTAACTCAGGGAACGCTTCCATCAAGAAGAAGCTGCTATGTGTCTATGTGTGTCCCGTTCTACCGACAATTTTAATGTTAAATTTATGGTTATTATTTGGTAATAATAAGTGCATTTTTCATTAAAGTTTTCCTTTTTATCTCGAGAAAACCTTTACCTATGTATTATTTTAAAGTTGTTAGTTAAAATTCTCGCGCAGCGAAGTAACACGGTGGTATAACCTGCCCGATTTTACTTTATTATTATTTATATATTTTTTATTTTATTATTTTTAATAGATAGTTCACCTAAAGACCTCACTTTGATTGTAATACAATATGGATTTCCAATTTATCGTTCATAAACAGTACTATTAACCAAATAAATTCGTAAAGAAAAGATAACGTATTTAGTTTTCTTTAATAACCACAGCAAGACTATCAATACGTTTAATCTTACGTTTAAGATAACATATTCATATAAAAATTACCTATGATGCGCAACGAATAGTGTGAGAAAAAACAATAAAGCTAGTTATCTCTGTCTCTGTATATTTCTTGTACTCGGTTCCGTGAATAGCGCTCGTAATTAAAAATTAGTAAGATCTAGCATTGTTCACATGACGCATACTTAGTAGCGGATGAACGCAATGTAGAAGATACCACTAATCAACTTCAAGGAGACTGTAACCTACTAATTGTGATCATACAGAGCCGAATTAGTTGCTTACTTAACGCACGTAACAAAGTTACCGTACATCAATACTAGTCATACATATGTATAGTCAAATCTATATTAAATAGTGCTAATGATACAACTCATTGTACCATGAAATATAACTCTTAAACAAAACCAGAAATTCTTGCATTTATTGCTTATTGCTTACTGCGTAGGTAATAACTTATTTAGTTCTAAGAGCACCAGAAGACTCTTTTAAAACACTTCTTGAATGACAGTCAAGTGTTATTGATAGTAGATTCAATTGGAAAGTGTGATTAATAACAATGATGTCTATGATGAATTAAGATAAATTGTGTTTATTCTCTTAATCATATTTTGAAATACAAATATAAAGGAATACAAAAATATAGAGTTTATAGAGCGTTTGTTATATGTGTGTGTTATACAATACATAAAGAAATCGGGATAGATATTAATAATAGTTCATCAGTTACGGATATAATTGATTAATTTTCTGATTAGTGTCAAATGCAGCCTCAATTCAATTATGTGTTTGATAAAACTAGCATTGATGACATTCTCTGGGTCGACTTAAACTCTACAATGAATAATTAACTGGAATTTCATAACCAGATCGGACAGCGGGTTCTAAAAAGACTAAAAAAACGATTTTATTTAAATGTACAGGGCTTGAACCTTGATATTTACAGCCACGAACGTAAAAAGTTAACAAGGCTGTTAAAATTGATACACTGAACAATCTTCTCTCATGAAATAAAAAAAAGTTAGCTATTCAGTACAAACACTTCATACATATAAACGCTTATCCTATTCGTGCCGACACGGGTGGTTAGTAATAGATAAAAGTACATTTAAATATTGTAAGCGTAATATATATAGACTGCAATTAATAATGTGTCCGATAAATGTCGAACGAGTTTACGTTGATGTAATTAATTTACATACTTTATAACACTTGTTTCTTTATGGAAATAAAAATGCAATTAATTTTACTTTATTCCACCGACTAAAATAACAACTGTAATTTTAAAACAAATTATATTATTTAATCTCCTTTTAAACAGCTTTTTAGACGTTGTTTTTTTTTTAATTCATTATATAACAATATCCATTTAATATCTTTGTCAAGTTTGTTAATTCACGTTATTGTATTTCGATATCGAATTCGAAAGTGAAGAATAGAATAGGTTTATATTATATAAATCAATAGAAATCGATTTAACAGTTAGATTAACGTCCATGAGAGATTGAGTTCATTGATATCTGGCAACTGGCGAGCATCAATGGACAGGAAATCTCGATTCGGAATATGGTGGAAGGTTATCGCTTTGACCTATTTACAAAAAAAGAATTCTTTATACTAAACGTTGAAGAATTGATGTGTACTTTTATCATCAATAATTACCTATATTAATTCGAAATTAAATTTTAAATTAATATCGGTAATTTTACGACTGATTAGGTAAATGTCAACTCCATCGATTGTAACTAAATTAAAAAAAAAATAATAATGGTAAGCTTTTCTTTTTTATTTGTGAACAATATTATGTATACTTATTATTATATTAGAACACATTAATCTTAATCGAAGTTTCACAGGTTCAAAAACCACGTGCAAGTAAGACCACGTGCTTGCTGATGAAAAGTCAATGGAAAATTAGTTATGACTCATCTCGAGCTAGCATGTGCACGGAGGTCATAATAAACAACGTTAAAACACTTGTATGTTGATCCATTCAACACACACTTAAGCAGCATGCTGGCACAAGCTTAAAATTTATCCTCAAATGAAGAAGAGGCTTCATATAGGATATTTACCGGATGCTGCTTTATTGTCCAAAAATATATATAAATATTTAATAAAATCATCAAAGCACTCATTGTTAATAAATATTATTAATGTATAATAGAATATATGTATTGCATAAATCTTGATCGTGTGGAATGGTATCAAGAATGCTAGCGGCATTTCTCAGTTGGATCACAATTCAGATCCTCTGGACAAAAACGAACTTGCCATTACGTATACTACTCCAAGGACCAAGTGCAAATGGGACGAAACGTAGTTTGGCATAACGTATATTTGAATCGCTTTTATCAGCTTTTAATAATTTTAATACATCCGGACCTTACTTAAATTTACGAAAAACTCAAAAAATATTGGCATTTCTTTTAGGCAATATTAAATATTATCACCATGATTTAATATTATTAAATGTTATTCTATCTCTTATTTTTTGTCTCTTTTTGAAATATGACTATATGTTCATCTGAATGGATATTAAGCTTGTGTTAAAAAATCGCAAAGCATATTTTTGACATTCATAAATTATCTACTAGAACCTGAAGTCAATTATTTTGTATAAAATTATATTATTATTTCCATATTCATGCACCTGGACGAAATCAAGATTGGTTCTTTTCATGGTTATGCTAATAATATTTATCAAATATTCTCGAAGACTGCAAATCGTTATCGCGCGACGCCAATAGATTACGATTAAGACACAACAAATAAACTAGGTATTCAAATGAACCAATAACACGATCTCAACATCTAACATCTATTACAATTTATTAGGTAGATACATATCTAACATTACTGTCATATCGAAGTGTAACCACACTAATTATTTACCGTTAATATGAACATTTTCAATTAGAAGGATTTATTTTCATTGATCTTCAGGGAATGTTATTGAAAAACCTAGAGATAACCTTGCTTGGATTATAATGAGATAATATCATAACTAGATTTATTTCTAACGTAATTTAACAACTTCCTCTATACTTACCGTAACACTTCCCCTGTAAGATTTATCTATGAGATTTAAAATATCGGTAAACAAAGTATATTTCTATTATAAAACCTTATTTGTATCAAGAATTCATTATTCGTAATACAAATAACACCGCCCTAATTGCATAACCGTAACGCGGTTTTCTTATCTCATTTCAATAATTATCGCCAAGTACGTACGTTCTTTATCATAATTCTCTAGTCGATTTCTTAGCAAAGATAAAATTCAATGTTGTAATTGGTTTATAAATTTATTTAATATAAATATTGCAATTGCATTTATCTTATATTCACGAGTAAATATATGTATGACTTCATATGTTTTAACTGAATGTTGGTATAGATGTTTTCAACTTTAAACTATACAAGGATGGACGAGGAAGGATGTGCATATTAATAAATCACAAAGTATTCAAATGAATATATCACATTAGTAAAAAGCAGTTGAATTTTCTAAGTCTGAATGTATCTTGTCTTTGATTAGTCTAATAGGTATTTATAATATTTGACAGTACGCCAGAAGGCTAGGCTATATAGGGTCTGTACTGGTTACTTGTTTCAAAATCGTGAAGGGTTCCAAATTTTCCGCGAAAGGGGTTTCGGCTGCATTATATAAACACGATCATGCATCCTCGCCGATACGTGCCAAGGACGGCCGTTGCAGTAGTTTTAGGATAAGAATGCTACATAAACTGGCTTCCTCCCAGGTCCGGGTTTCTAAAGTTTTTCATTGCGTAAAAAAGGTAGTCAGCGACTTTGCAAGTATTAATCAATAGTGTAAATAGTAACTGAACAAGACTAAGAATTCAAAGTAATGAATTATATATTAAACAATAGCCTTAAAATGCATAATATAACAATTTAACAACATCAGTATGTTCAATAAAAATATTTAATCACTTTCACGCGGTGTTAACGTAAGAAAAAGGCCTTAAAAAAACAACAATATATACATCTGAAATTATCAGAACCCAACTAAATCTTTAACAAATAATGAAACATTATTTGTTATATTAAAAATGAAGATTTTAATTGTATGTAGCTTTTTACATTGGCAATGATTTTATTAATTTGTATTAACATGGACACCGGGAAAGGAGTTTTTGAGACTGTGCATTTGCACCTACCCAAAGGACAAAATAGAAATAAATTAAGAATTTTTTTTGTTTTTTTTTTTGAAAGAAAATTTTGGACTAGTATTTCAAAAATACATACCTATTATAAGTAAATAGAAAAGTAAGTCTTTGAATTGTTGTTCAAATTGTTCAATAAATATGTATGTACATAGATATTTTACACTTTACATGCGATAAAAAATGATTATGCAGGGGCAGCCTAGCAACGTGGCAATCATTGAATGATTCAGTTGACGTCAATGTTTATTTTTTATACCTAACTAAAACTCTTTCGATGCACTATAAGATTATATGTTATAATCTAGTAGTAAAATATGAATATATTATGTCCCACTATTAAGATATAATTTACAGGGTATAATATGTCCGACCTTTAATAAATAACGCTGGTCGCTGAGCTCTTTCGACCTCAATTAATCTAGTCTTTGCAACGCCACCCCATTAGGATATACTGTATGTAATACTGTATGTAATAATAATGGATTGAGCTGAAGCCACATAAATATTTTATTTAGCAAGTCAGCTGCTCAATATGTGTTCTTAAAGGTCCTGAATAATTTTCAAATGCTATTTGCCACCAGTTTGATATGTTGGATTCAGGATACAGACATGAGCAATTGTATCTTAAATTCGTCTATCGGCACATATTATCGTAATATTTATACATTCATTTTATTTAAAAGTATGCCTTTTTAAAACCTCAATTGCACGCAGTGGCGTAGCTATCGTAGGGCAGGTGGTGCAGTGCACCGGGGCCCTGGAGTTTAGGGGGCCCTCTAAACTAAACCTTAAGCGTCTGAAGCTAGAAAAACACGACCCCGAGCACAAGATTTATTTGGTATCTATAATTTTAAAGGGTAATTATTAGTTAAAGAGGGATGGGAAAGAGGGGATGAGGGCCCGATTCTTTTTTATGCACCGGGGCCCTTACTCAACTAGCTACGGCACTGATTGCACGCGACCGAAGTCGAAGCACATTGCTAATATCCTAATATGATAATGAACGATTAGCTTGGTTATGGTGATTATACACAACCGATTCGTGGGAACGAGTAACAAACATACCTCTACTAATAATTTTATTGCAACCTACAATATTGTTTGATTTAAGAATTCAAACTAATAATTCATTAGCGATGTTATTCAACTAAACCACAAAAATTTAAAAATCGTTCTAATACACTTCCTGCGTTGAGTTATTAGACGATATTTTAAAAATAAGTTTTATTGTTCAGGAAGTATAAATCGTAAAGTCATATAAATGAAAAGTTACGAACATATTTACTTCCAGCACTAAAATAGTAAGTATCGTCCCGTTATCCTTTGATCCCAAACATAGACCAATAGGGAATGAGGAAAGCCGTACATCGCGATATAATTGGATCCGTCCTAAATCTATCATTGTTATACGAACATTCAAATTCAACGTGAAGGATAAAATACGTACGATTATGTACACAACATTACATATACAGGAAAAATAATTAACAATATATAACGCCGACTGTTACTTTAGTTTAAATTGTGGTATAATATTTACTTAACAATTGTTTAAATACGACCAGCAATTCGAAACAAAAGAAGCGAGCATACTATTATTATGTTTTCGTCACTTTTTTGTCAAACATCTTAGCATCTAGCATGTGTTTTAGATTAAATATAACATTTCCGCTTTAGTTGAACGGTTGGGAAACGGTGTTATTGCGATGTTTAAAGATTCCGTATTCACTTACCTACTAACCCCAAAAAGATAATGATTTTATTACAGTGAATCACAATGATTTTTATATAGTACAAGACTTCTAGTATTGTAAAATAAAATGTTGGAGAAAGCCTATGTCCAACAGTAGACTGATACAGACTGATTGTAATGATGATGATAAAATGTCTTGTCTCAAAAGAGAATTTTCAATTTCTTTTTTTTCTTCATCTCTTAAGGTGAGTTATTTAAAGTACCTTACTTATATAATAAACATTGTTATCCACAGAAGAAAAAAAACGATCTCTACCTAACGATTGTATAAAAAGTAATGTCCTTAATGATGTAGCTATTTATAGGGCTAGCGTTCACAACCGCGACTGTGTACTTAAATTATTCAGACCACAACACTGGAATAGCAAATATTTGTCATGAATCCCGCTCATTGAACCAGTGACCTTTAACGCCGCCGCAGTTGCAGTGACTACAAAACAGTGTCTACTTTGACAGTCAATAACAATGTAAAATGTATGATCTATAATATTAGATGGATATCTACCTACATTTTTAAAGTTAGATCGATAATCACTAAAGTAGAAGGGGTAAAATAAAGCCATTATTGCATATACATTTTATTACAAATTAACTTTAATAAGTTTCTAAAAGCAATTCAGTATAATGCTGAAGTTTCTAATCTAACTATAATTGTTTAGACTGTACAAAGACAGACCCTTATCATACAATAGAAATAAGTAAAGGAAAGGAGATAGCAATGCTATGGGTACTAACCTAACCTAAACATAAATAGTTACACGAATATACATCAACTATAAATCAAAAGATTTTAAGTAATTTAAACTTTGATCATAAGTAAATTTTATTAATTTGATGGGTGACGTCATCTGATTTTAGCGAGGTTTGAATTGACAACAGCTTCACGCACGAATGAGCGTTCAATCAAGCGAGCGCGGTTAGTCATACTCGAACACCTTGATACCTATGTCTAGATTTTTTAGACTAACCACAAAGTTATTAACCATAGCTGATCGTGAGCATGCAACTGAAACAATACACTTCACACGATTTATTTATGCGAAAGTTTTTATAATGTAACTTGTATGTACCTAGTTGTAATGTAAACGATTTGGCTTCATTAAATTTTTATTTAAATATAACCGGATACACTAAATTAAATTCCATCTTTACTATGTTAGGAAGGATTAATAATTATTTCATAAATATATTTAAGCAAACTATTAACTTATTTTAAGTGATAATAATCTTTCAACTTTACACATTCTCATTGACCCAATTAATAACGGATAGTAATAATATATAATATAATAATAAATAACCAATAAATCTTTACTAAATAACGGTAGAGTTAATATTAATAATTTTATGGATATATAAAATGTCTTTCAGTCCTCAGAAAATGCTTTATACGAGTTTTACAGATAATTCTGCCAGCGTTTGCCTGAGAATCGTCCTGTGCACCAATATTCTTTACTATAATGACATTCAGTAAAAATATTCAGGAAAATTCAATATTCATTCTATTTTAACTACAACCTAGGCAAAAATTCAGAAAAAAAAAACAATATATTATAACTATTATTATACCTACCTAGTTAAAATTTAATAGCAATATTGACTTTATCATTTTGTCATTAAAATAGCAAAATCATTGAAAATGGTAATTCCCTTAATGTATAGCTTTAGAATTATTTTTCGTTTATTTTACAAATAAAACTATCTTGATATAACGTCTTAATGCCAGTGCCAAGATTGACCTCTTTTAAAATTAGGGAAAGAACGTTTCTAAATTTTATTGAAATGCTTCCGTGCGTAGGTAATTAACAACATATATGTTGAGACTGTAGATCTTGATATTGTATTTAGTTAATAAGTATTTAATTTAGTGCATCAAATATACGTACTTTAATTTATTACACTGTTTCGTCTGTCTGACGGTCACAGCTGGTTCCTTCGTAATATGAATATCTTTGTGCCTACGTATTTAATTTTTTAACCTTGATATATGTAGGAATGTTCATTTACAGACTCGTAAACAAATAAAAATATTTTCATTGTTGAGTCATTTATAGTTTCGGGCATTTCGACAAAACATTACTAAATTAAATTTGGTTTTTATCATTTAAATGAATAAATTTCTAAAAATATGAGCTAATGTTGATAGCAATAAATGAAAAAGTTATAAGTAAATAATTTTATTTAATATTTGGTTGCAAAATTCGATACATTTTTTTTAAATACTTATGCGTTTCTGCAACTCTACATGAACGCTATAATATAGTTCTGAATCAAACAATAAGTACAATATTTGCGAACAGTAATCTAGCAACATTGTTAGGTTGATACGAGAAGTCTATTTTTAGATTATCTTCAATTCAAAAAATTCTCATTGACCATGTAAAATGCCATTCGCCACACCTAATCATTACACATACGTACCACCTACATACGACCATATTTAACGCACGGTTAATAAAATACCTCGAACCTGTATGCAAATGAAATGATATCACTGTACAAATAACAGCCCGATACTCGAACGTTTCTCACTCACGGGCATTTTAGGGACCGACCGTCTTGGGAAGAAACTAATCGAGTCATTGACCGACCGAGAATTGCTACAAATAGAGAAACGTGTGTACTTACTCATAGTAGCTATATAAATAAAATTAGCACCGGATCCCGGGTAAAATGACAAAAAAATTGGTCACAGCTTATAAATAAAGCACACATGAATTCAGGGAACTACTGTTTCGTATTGTTTTTGTGCGATGACGCCGTTATTACGTAATAGGTACTGTTATTATTTGTAAACAATCTTTTACATCGTATATATCTGTTATTTCTTTGTTAATCTCAAAATATTCTATTTGTGATTTTTATTGTTACACGCAGTTTTATTTTAAACCGTAGGACGTAAACCTAAATAATAAAAAGAGCGAACTATCATGTTTAAAAGCGGAGAGGTCGGTCAGTTATGAAATACCCAAGATTTCTACATACTTGACCACACAAGACAAACCTCTCAACCGCATTCGTGTTAGATATACGTACAAGCAAAGTCAATTGAAACAAAAGTATATTTCATTACAAAAATAGAAACCGTTTGTATTTTCTACTATTTGAAAGTAACGAAAATTCCAATTGTTAATCAAAATCATGAAATAGAATAGTATTATAAGATTATTTATAAAACGAATAGCGTGTTAAATTAAACTCGTTATCGATGCAGTTTTCCAAAAATAATAGATTTAATGAGTTCGAACAAATAATTAAGCATTAAGAAGGCAATTATAATAAACTAGTTAAGATAATTAATGTACCTATATACTTTTCTGAGAATTGTTTATTAACGACAATAATATCCATTTTAACTATTTATTTAACTCCTGTACACGCTTGAGTCTACATTAGCTTTATGTTACTACGTAACTTTGAATGAATGCCTACTTGTGAAATATTTTCACATACATATACACGATATAGTGTGTGTAGGTACAAAAAAATACAACAACTTAAGTTATCTACATGGTTCGCTGTAAATTATTGCTTAATTAGCGAACAAATAAAGTTACTATATCTTTATACTTCAGTAAATATTAACAGGGCTTATTAGCTCGTTTCAGTGTGTCAATTAAATATCGTAGTGTTTAGCGTCTGCGGAGTCGGTGAGCTGCTCTAACGCATCGTATTCGGGACGCTTGTTTTAATATTCATTATATAATGAACGCTCGGCGATCGGCCGCCGCCGCCGCCGGTTGCTTTCACTCGGTCCGCTATTAATTACGAACATGATTGTGTTCATTCGCTTCTATTTACACAACTGTTTCGACTGCTAAAAGATAAAGAAAATAAGTAAAGCGCTACATGACAGTCATATCTTATCGGAACCACTCTATTGATCACTCATCATTATATATCGCGGACGGCTCGCCTTATACGGACGACCGGACTACCTTTATTGTCCAATTTAACGTGTAGACGTGTACTCTTTTATAGGCGCGATGTTACCGGTGAAGTCATAATGTGTGCCGTATAAAAATAGAAATACAGTGTTTGCAGGAAAATAGTATCAATAACAAAAGTGTTGTGGTTTGTTATCGAGCGGAAATGGCGGCGAAATCGCCTACAACCAGTGTGAAGTCGCGGGAGATGATCGGCGAGAATCAGTTCAGTCAGCGGCGCGAGGTTTTCGAAAAGCACGACACTGTGTTTTTACCCCTACCTTCCCCGACCGCGCTGACACCTACGTACAAGGAAGTCGATCCAATCATTACGACTAACCACGGAATAACAACGTCTAATTTTAAACGCAACACTCCTGGTTATTCCAGCATGCGCGAAACGAGGAGCGAAGATCGACATTACGAATACCGACCACGAAAATATTCCGACAATTTTACGTCCGAACTCAATCAAAGCGACGATGTCGACCACAGATACAGTATGGCTGAGAGAAATAGAAGGCTTTCGAAATTGCGAAGAGACTTTTTAAAATCAAATTTACATGAACCGGGAGAGAACACGCTAAACCGAGGCGGCGTACGTGCTTCCCTTCCTACGACTAATACTGTGTCCGCAATAAGGTACAAAATTGAAAATCTTAATATTTATAAATTTCCATTTGCTGAACCGTACTCAACGCCGACACCTGTCCGTCGGGTTGTTGTAGACTTAGGCTCTCCAGACGAAGGAGACGGAGGAGGTGAAAACGTCGAAAAAAGAGAAAAACATCAGAGCTTACCCAATGAATCACCAAGTTCACCAAAACTTGACCATCAAAAACTTTACGAGGAATTAGTTAAACGTTACTCGCCACAACGTAAGCCTGTCAATTGGAACTTACCTCCAACGAGACCAAAGGTAGTAGGTTCGGTTCCGAAGTCGACATCGAGTGCCGGCGATAGCATTGATAGTAACGACAAAAAAGATTCTGAAGCACTGAATGGTACTGAAACAGATGATGTGTTCGAGAAATCGGAGGAACAAATTACGAATGACCAAAAGAATAATAATAATTCAGATAAACCAACAGCAGATATCAAACCAAATGTAGAAATCCTACATAATGGTGCAGAAAACAAACAAAACTTAAACAATACAAACAATAAAGACATTACCAGTAAAACTAATGATTCCAAAGTATCTTTATCGGAGTTAGAAGAGAACGACTACGTGCCCGAATTATCAACGGTTAAACGACAACTTAGTAGAGAATCTGCCAAGAAAGTACCAATCGATAATGTTGGCGATCTTACCATTCCAGCCTTAATCGAAAAAATGACCGCAGAGGGTGAACAAATACAAAACCATAAAGAGGGTGGCAAAAAAGTGAAGAGGAAGAGGAGTTTCCTGGATAAACTTCTCGGTCGCAATAAAGGAATTAAGAAAGAAAATTAAAAATAAACAATAACTCTACAACAAAGTCCTGCCAAAGATTTTATCCAAGATTATTCTTTCAACAGAACTGGAACGTCCCATTGAATATAATTTAAAAATATATAAATATATATTATATTAATGGAAAATAACTTAAAATGCTGTTTCCGAGGTAGGTCCGGCTATAAGAACATGACATGACGTCAGCGCGCCTTATCATTTGATAAAAATTGAAATAATTTCAAACAGAAATAATACTAATTTTAGATATGTTTAATAATTACATTGGCATACGAAGCTAATGAAGGCAGTACTTCCCTTTTTTATCTTAATGCAATAGGTTATCTAGACTTGATAAATTGTGAGTGCCATGTGATGTGACACTCCTTGTCGACCAAATTATAATTTATTTGCAAAGCTAAATTAAAGCTAAATTGTAAAAAAAATGTTTTTACTTTGCTATTGAGTGTTTGTTAAAGTATGTTGTTTTTTACAAAATAAGCGTTACCATGGACGTAAAGAAAAATAAAATAATGTAATAATAATTACAATAATTATTTTGCATAGTTATTTATTAAATCCTAGTTTTATAAAAGTTTCCTGTTCAAGTTTCCTTTTCAAATGATTCATGTTGTTTTGCATGTGATAATATTATGTTAATTTACATATTTTATTGTAATGTTTTATTGTGGCTGCATGGGATATTTTTTGTTAAATCGGTCCTTATCGTCTAATATTCACAGTTTATAATTAATTGAAATAGGTAGGTATGTATATGAATGAATGTAAATAGTATTATTGTTAATTATCAATCTTCTAAAACATTACTTATTGAATTTGAATGAGAAAATTAGTATTTGCTAGTTGTTATAAGCAAAATTATTTTCATTAATAAATGTTACTAAAATGTATAAATGCTTTTTATTTTTATAAGGTGTATGACAAGAACGAAATTTAAAATACAACATTTCAAACGAAAGCAATAATTCAAAAAAAAACTTGTCTCAATATATAAAGACCACGGGAAGGGCGACCTTAGTTGTATGTATTAATATTTATATTTCAGCCAGCCGTACAAATAAACATGACAAAAATATGGATATCATCATGTGTAAATTAAGTATAAACAAATATATATTTGAACTACAAATTAATATTAACAAGATAATGCCCCAAAAAAGAATATAATTCCTACTTCAAAGTGAATATAACTAAAAAGGTCATATTATAATCATACATTTGTATATATTTTTCATCTTTCTTTAAAAAAAAAAGAAATATGTCTTAATATTCATATTGAGGCCTTTAAACAATTTTCACACGAACACATTAAAAATAAATAGAACAAAGTAAGTAATTTTGTACTTGGATTATCATATTTTTATTTCAAATTATACAACTGTGTTTTAACATAGCACCACACACATTATTTTACAAATATTTTTAAATGTTTCAAATAATGCAATAACATAATAATAATAAACACTAGTTTGTTTAAAATAATTCTAAGTATTAATAAACCACAGCCCTTACGAAAATAACACAAAAATAATAGTAATTAGGTACTTTATTCATCATTTAATGAATTTTTTTTTTTTAATTACATTTTAGAATTGAAGCTGATGTATATTTTAAAACAGCTTGAAACTCGCCTGTAACCTGTAAAGTTATTTACAACCCTTTATTCCCAGAACTACCCCACCAGAGGGATAAAAAGTAACTTCGTCCTTGTCAGACCTTGGAGATCAAGTTTGCTTCATACCAAATTTCATTGAAATCGATTCAGTGGTTAAGCTGTGAAAGTTACTTTCGCATCTATATCAATACACTGATTACAAAACTGATTGTAATGATTCCAAAGGTAGATTAGTAACAAATAATAAATTATATTTATTTAATAAATATGATGATGATACGTGGCAAGGCGAAAAATTTTTATGAGGACAAGATAAAATGAGTGACGCCATCTAGTGGAGCAAACCAACATATTTTCCATATAATATACGTAAAAATGTCGGTTTTGAACACTATGCCACTGTTGACATTATCTACTTATTGCTATATTTTTTTAATACTATCTATTTTTTTATATATGAAAAAATACATATATTATAATAGTGCTACTATTATTTCTGTTGTTTTTTTCATATTTTACTAACTATTATATTTTATTATTCTAGTTTACAAATTAAATTAAACCTGCCACAAGCCAGCAGTTTCACCCTAAGCCATGCAGGTGTAAGGCCCATTCAATCACGAGGCTGTATTCCATGCAGAAAAAGCAATAGTAATATTTTATAACTAGACATACTGCCTATTTTATGTGAAGCCTTTTAAGTGAGCAGAAAACATTAAAAATAATTCATTTCAATAATATTATAGAACTAAATACCACATGGTAAATTATATTTCAATAATCTCATTCTTAATATTTACTAATAAAATACAGTATTACAAAACATTTTTCTATAAATCTGGGTCAAGTTTTTTGACTGCCGTTTCAAGTGCGAAAAGGTGTTCATCTTCAATGCCAGGAAATAACTGCCTCATTGATGTAGCCAAATTATATACATACTCTTTGTTAGAACCACTTGGGCCACTACAACTTATGACTTGCTTTGCTATATCTTCTATAGGTGCTTCACCTGAAATAATATAAGGCTTACATTAAATTTATGGTAATATAAAATATTTTGTTATTTGAATTTATAGAATGCCATGACAAAAATTATTTGAGAAATTGAATAACATGTTAACATTTATTAATACTAGAAGGATAAAGTGTAATAAAAAATTAATAGTTATGTTTAAGGATGACATTGATCACTCAATTCTATTGTGAAATTAAAACTTAATATCTAATTAAAAATAAGTAATTAAATAAAATCTTTAAATATTTCTTTGAAATTATTTTAATAACAAAATTACCTGCATAAGATTCATTGTCCATTGTAGCTACATAAAGTGTTAACATAATAGGTTGTAGATTTGAATCTTTTGGATGGAATGTAACTGTTTTCTTGGAATAGCCATTCTTTTCCCTAAAGTCCAAATGATTTGTGACTTTTTCAACATCTTCAGTTCTTATTTTGTAAGCTACACCCCATACCTTACTGCTTGGGTCAGCAGCAGGTATAAGAGTCACTACACGCCCAGGCTGAAATAATTTATTAACTTATCAAAATAATGTACCTTAAATGTGACTTACCCATGCATGCTTACATTTAATGAATTGATTTGATGATTCAAATAAAGTTTTTTATTGCATTAAAAGCTAGACTGACAAATGATGATAGCAAGTGATACTAATATTTATCCTTTTGATAAATCATTTTTTGTGTTGAATGGCTAGGCCGCGCATTTAAGGATATGTGGTCAATCCAACTCACATAGTCTTACATGTTGTTTCCTTTGTACATGTATGAACAATACCAAGTATTCCTATTTGGCGTTAAAATGTCTGATCAGTGAGTTGTACCTCCCAGACAACTTGCACAGAGTGTGTAGTAATAGCAATCTCATTCGTATAATTATAGTTGTTTAAACAATTACCTTCTCTGGTGTTCCTCTATGATCAATACTGTGCTGATAGAACCTTCTTAAGAAACCTTCTATATAACCTACAACTTTATATTCGTAATTAAAGTCTACTTTCCACACTAAAGAACCATAACCAAATACCCACATTGTTCTTCTTGCTGTATAGGCCGTCGAAGTTCATATATCAATAATAGTTTTGTTAATTTTCTTTCTATAAAAGTACATTATACATTTCCATACCAATATCAGTTTGTTTACAATAAATTGTCAACATCAAAAATGTCAAATTTTAAGCTGTATATAGATAAAAATTTAATACTATTCTAGTATATTCTGCCAAGGCTTGCTAAATATAATAATTCTTAATCATTCTTAAAAGTGGCAGAAAATAATACAAGTTTATCTTATTGTATACGAATGTTAAGAATAACATTACAAATAGATTTTCAATAAATCAATTTAACTGAGATGCTGGCACGCCAGATCGTATTAATTATATTATGTAGTAATTTTAAAAAACCAATGATGTTCTAGTAAATGTTATTAAAATATCATTAGTCTGTACAGTATTGAGAATTTGAAGTATTTACAATTAGGTATCAATATAAACACCTCTAATTCCAAGAATATATCGTGATAGATCGATTATGTACATCACTATTCTCTACATTGACGGTAAAATGTAGTAATCTAGCGACAAATAAAGTTTATAACTTAATCAACCAATAATCAACTTACTTGAAATCAAAATAAAAAAACTTTGGGTCTTATATCAAAAATAAAACATTTTTTTAGGATTTATCATATATATTTTATAATAATTATAAATATATCGTTAAATTCTATATCCAAAATCTATTCTTTTTCCCGCCATGAGGACTGTCTTTCAAAGTTCGTGTTGTTTAATTACATTAAAGAAAAATATCTTAATGTTTTATATATAAAGTAACAAATATTCATCATTAATATACATAGATGATACAAATAATCATTACATATTAGATTCTTACCATAATTAGCACTAAGAAATAGTAACGAAACAAAACGGAAACTGACGATAGTTCAATTTTTTCTCTATATAAAACAATGAGACATTCCATTTATTAAATGAGGAACAGATCATGTATTGTTATTTTTTATTTATTTTATTTTATTAAACTTGAAATCCTAGTACAATCCTTATGAAAAGCGTTAAAAATAATTTAGAATTCTTATTCCAAAATATTACGTATTTAGAGTTACAACATAATAGGCGACCGTAAACATTCAATAATATTATGTACTTTTTTTTATTAAGATGTCGCTCATAGCATCGACCACTAACCATCATATATACCTGTGATCACTAATGCGCCACAAACATGAACTATGATGTTAAGTACTTTTTGCGAGTAAATTCACTGGTTTACTCACCCCTAAAATTTTAGGTACATTTGCTTGGTGGTATGGTATATGATGAAAATAGAATGTGACGAGTAGGTGGCGATGAGCTACCTAAGCGGTCTTGTATAATTCTTTGAAATTAATTGGTTGCTTGATATTATAGCCAACCAAAAAGTGAAATAAAGGTTGGTATTTGTATATTTTGATTTTATAGTTTAAGAACCAATTGTAGGTATATATAAAAAGGTTTTATTTAGTAAAATTTTGACAAAAACAAACTGACAACAATGTTCAATATATTTTAGAATGTAGGTTAAAATTTTAGCATTCACTTTCAAACTGTTACAATGTTTAACCTGGTAATAACTTAAGGTTTATGATTATTAATTTAATACAAAAAGCAACAGATGTCTGTCGTAGCCCGAAAACTTTGTAATGATATCGTAGAGCCTATTTTAAAACCATCTGATGACAGTAGAAAGGTGACATTTTCAGAAAAATCAGGCAATAAAACCCCAATTATAAGGAATAATGTTAAAACAAAACAAAATTTACAAACAGAGAAGAAGAAAACAAATAAATTTGATGCAACACATATAACTGGCCCTGTATCACCTAGATTGAGAATTGGTGATAAGCAAACAAAAAAGAATTTAGTCAATTCGTCGATTAACACTCTATTCTCTGGACCTTTAAGGTGTGATAATAATTGCGTGACTTTAATCCATAAACGAGGTCATCGCTTACCTTGTAAGTGCGTTAATGCGAAATTGAGTTCTAAAGAAATACAAACTTTAGACAGAAAGAACTACTTGATTTTAGATAAATCTTGTACACATTGTATAGAGACAATAAGCTGTGGAACTCAATTTATAGATAATGGAATATTAAAAAGTAGCTCTCATAAATCAAAGTCTAAGAGTGCAATAAAAATAAAAGATAGTATTGATTCGAATAGAATGAAAAAGAAGATTACAACAAAACCTGCTTTAGATCAAGAAGATTCAAAAATTCATGTAGAAAAGTCAGTTATACCAAAACCTTTAAAATTAAGATATGTGAGCGGAAAGCACTGGGCTTTATCAAATTATCCTATTAGAGGTCCAGATTTCTAAATATTACAATATTTAAATAAATTAATTTTGTATATCAATTGCTTATCCCATTTATTACATTAATGATATATTATTTATATTGCTAGGTTACAATATCAGGTTTATAGTAATTAAAACACAACATAGTTACTTATACTACTACACAGTTGACATTGCATTTACTCATTGGTTTAGTAGTGTGAAGTTGCCACATAACAGAACAAAAGTATTATTTGATCAAACAGATTATTACATACTGCAATAGATATAGTATGAAATTATTTTTGCGGGTTTATATATTTACCCTGTCCATGCATAGCTTTTTGCTGCATATGGTGATATATTTCATATTAATTGCTTGTTTTACTAATAATAACTCTTATGTAGCAACTATTTACCACACCCTCATTACCATAAGATATTAATTAAAAGACTAAATATTTCAATATGAAAACTTTTATTAGTAGTCCACTCTACTACTGCATACAAAATTAGTGCTTTAATCTTGTTTTATACCTAGAAAAATAATACATTGATTGCAACATGTGGCTAATTGATATTTCTTTGTTTTAATACTATAAAATTATTTGTATGTCAATTAATAAGATACTAGCAAAGACAAGTTATATAGTGCAAATTCACATAACATTTATCTAGAATATTTTATTTTATTCATAGCTATAGGATAAAAACACTTATTTTTTTGAATTTGCACATTCAGGCACATGTTAACTATACCTATATGACAATAAAAAATTATGAGAACAAAAAAGGGCTTGACAGTTTCTATTCTTTTATCGCACTATAACATATTTAATTCAAAGTTTTGTAAGTTGTAATCACTTTTGATCACAGGTATAGGTTAACCCTTACAAAAGCATAAAATGTAATTGCTTTTACATTTTAAAAACTTTGTAATGAGAAAACCTATGTATATTTAAATCTCACATATTCTGTTGGGCCGGACTTGCAGGTGGCGGCTGGGCTTCCAGATTCTTAATCAATTGTGCTAACCAATGTTTGGTGGAATTGTCTTCTTGAAGACATGCTGTAAATGTTGCATCCCTTAATTGGTCCGGAAGGCATTGCCTTAATGCTTCACGAGCCCTGGGGTTGTCTGAAAGACGGAGGTAGCATCGCACCACATGTTTTAGCAACCTTGCGGATGGATCTTTGGCTAGAGATAAAACCATTTTTCCTAAAATCATAGCTACATGTGAAAATCTATCATAGGTTTGACAAATATAGCTCAAACCACTGTCATCTAGTAAAATTTTCTGCAATATAAATGTTGCCACAGTCTTTGACAATTCTGAACCATTTTCCATAATGCGTAAACATAATGGTATTATCTCGGTTGTTAAGAGGAAAGTGATCACTTCTTGTTCATCAGTTTTCACTAGAGCTCCAATTACACCTAAACTAGTTAGTCTCAGATATTCAAATGGACGAGTTTTAGAAACAGTGTGAAGGAAAGGGTAAAGGAACAATGGCACATGTGCTTGAAGGAAAGCCGACCTCGTTTCAGGATGAGATGCGACGCACTGCATCAATGCTAACGCATTGCAAACTCTATTACTTTGATGAGCTGTAAGTGTAGGTGGTATCATAGCCACGTAGATATTGGTAATTTCTTGTAAAAGTGCTGCAATTGTACCGAAACTGTGCCACAGCATAGGCGCCAAATCTGGTACAACTTCACGTTTTTTACTTAGTTCTAAGAGAGCATTCTCACGAGTTTCGGGATTACACAGTTCCAAAATCCACGAGTAAATCTTTTCTCTGTCTACCACAGCCTGCATATTAGCCGGGCTCTGCTGGGCACTCATATTATTATTCATTAAAGCTCGATTTTAGCAACGTTCAAATTCAATACACGATATTCACATGATATATTAAGAACACCACTTTAATTTGTTTTGTTTTCTGTTTGTATCCGATGAAACTTAACTACAATCAATAATTTCGTGATATTGATATATTAAAAGGCCTTAAAAACATTAATAATTATTGACAAATGTAACAATTTAGCAAAATCGGTAATCACACGCCAGCAGTCGTTAAATAAGGACGTTCCTTTATAAGTATTTGATTGTCACACATCGAAGATCATCCAAACAATCTGTATATTCCGATTTTTTAGACAAAAATGTTAAAATGTATTGCAACGTAACTGTTGAAATTATAATTCAAATATAAGGTTTATGTAAGTTTTTTAGTAAAATGACTAGTTACTAAGTTGATAATAAAGTATTATAGTTTCAGTTTTATTCATATAAAAACATAACAAATTTCAGCTACATTGTTATTATTAAAAAAAAATCAATATAATTATCTACTATCATTAAATTTCAATGTAATTGAAAATCTCAATTATAATAATATCTTTTGAGAAATATTAAAAAATAATATAATATAAATTATATTATAAAAAATATTATATAGTCGACTAGATTAGTCACGAATCATTAACAAACCCAACAAACGTTTACACTACTAAAGTTTTACAAATTTATTTAAATATTTAGGAATAAAAATACAGGAAAAGATAATTAAAACTATTATCTCACAAGTCCTGTACCCAAAGATTGTTGCATTGCAGGAATTTTGTATGTTGATCATGTTAATGTTTCTATACGACTGGTCAAATATGTATATGTATACATTTTTTATAGTTTTGCTTAGTATATTTTTACGATCTTAGTGCTGAATAATAGTTTTTAATAATTCTAATGAATTAACTGGTGGCTATAGGTTCTGTAATGTATATGTCTACTGCATGTCATTTCCAGCATATTGTATAATACATAATGTAATGTAAGCATTAAATAGACAAACAGATCATTTGTGTAAGTTAAATGTCAAGTACTGTCAATTGTCATAATGACAGTTGGAGTCTCGATGCTATTTACCGTGATTTGGTTTTAATTAAAAACTTATTTAGTACTTTCATAATTTTAGTTCACAGCAATTGTTCCTAAATAAATATATTTTGGTATTTTAACGAATTCGTTTTGTCAGTTAGTTAATTATGAACATATAAATTAAAGGGTGCAGTTTGGTAAGTAATTTTAATAATAAATAAATTTAATTGAGTAAAAGTAAAGCTTTTCTCTTTATTCAGTCGAACAAGTAAGAGAGTTATCAACTTTCATATGCTGTACTTAAATCCACTAACTACTATCATAATGCGAAAATTGATTCATGGATGACGCCATTGTTTACGACTGCGACCCACAAACTAAATGTTAACATTTTAGCAGTTGTTAACAAGGTCGGCTAAGTAGTGAGAAATTGAAGGAAGGATTTAATTATTATAATAGCAAAATACTTTTTAATATTCAGTCTTACAGACGCTTTGCTATTTTTTATTTTTTTTTGTAATTAAAAGTAAACTTTAATTTTAATATTAAATTGTAACAATACATAGTTTTACTGCTGAAATTAAATGTATTAAATGTTGTTTATTTTTAACTATGCATAAGAGAATTCTATATATTTTTTAAATTGATTTATTTTAGAAATATGGAAGTATCACATTCATTGACGCTGAACGAGGCTGCGTTGCAGCAACTGCCTGATGATAAAAAGCCACATTTCATATTTGAATGGCTGAGATTTTTAGACAAAGTACTTGTTGCTGCACATAAGGTAATTAAATATGTTTTATATATATTTAATGTCTTATTAAAAGTAAAAACAGCTAAATGACAATTGAATTTAGTTTTGATAAAGCTGTTTTAAATATAATTAGTACTTATAAGTATCTTAAATAAAATTTAAATGTAGATTGTATTATAGATTGTTTTTTGCGTTTAAAACATAATTTAGTATAAACAAACTTTTTAAAATTAATTTATTCTACAATTTATATAATATTATAAATCAGTAAGTAAAAACTAAATGAATAATCATTTCATATTGTAATATTTATGCTATTTTATAAGATAACATCGTATCTTTCCTTATATGGCTTCAGTCTTAAGAAAACACATGTCACGGTCTGTACATGGAATGATTACCTTGGTGGTTTAGTCACCAGCTTAAGAGGCGTTAATCCAAAGGTCTTGGTATCAATCCCCAAGTTTAGTCTATAAAAAATTGTTGAGTTTTACTGTTGAGAAATTCTGAATAGCAATCTAGAGTCTCCAATTTTGTTTACACTCATGGCAACTAAAAATTATTAGTCCTGTTCCTATAATCCAAGCCTTTCTGTCTCATTGTATTTTGAGTAAGGAAGAATAGAGTTTGCATATACACTTGTGCACTGTAATTTTTCTTGTGCATTTTCGCTAATCTCCTGCTGCAACTGTTGTGGCCGAAGTCAGCCAATATCAAAATATTATAAGAATCAAGTAGTGTTGTCAAAATTAGTTTCCGATGAAATCCTAAAATCATGTTCATTCATTTTTATGAAGTAAATTTTGGTTTAACTAAAGTTAAATTTTATAACATGTGTCAATAGTTTTAGTACAATACTCAGTTAGTTTGATTTTTCGATAAATTAATTCAATTTATTCAAAGAGTTTCAAAATATTAAATTATAACAATTGACTCCACAGTCAGACCTCAAAAGTTGTCAACAAAAATTGGTAGCACAATTAGTGAGTCTACTCCGTGAAAATCTTGGTGCCCCGGCTCGTCGACTCCTCGCAAGATGCCTAGCTACACTCTTCTCTGTTGGAGATACATTCCTTCTGTTCGATACGGTCAACAAATGCAATGACATCATAAAAGTCAAGGATGACTCACCATCATATTTGCCAACCAGACTGTAAGTTTCATTTCCACTGTACATTACATTTAATTGTTTTCATATATCAAGAGGAAATCAGATAATATTTGCTGTTCTAGTTTGATTTTAAGCGAACTTGTGATATAATAAATTTGTTTTGGCATTCGTTTCAGAGCGGCAATATGTTGTCTAGGAAGTATGTACGAAAAATTGGGGAGAATGATGGGACGTTCATACGAGGAAACGGTATCAACTCTTGTCAGGTCAATGAAGAGCTCCGAGTCCCAAACCCGACTCGAGATTATGAACACACTAGATAAGGTATTGTATAAGATAAAGGAAACAACCGAAAACTGCTAAATTGTGAGTGGGCGCCGTGCCATTTGCCGGTGGCGGTACCGTACCGTTGCACGGCAAACAACGCAGCGCCGTAGACATGGGTCCACGCTCTAACCGCCTGGCCACGGGAAATTCGCCGACGTGAAATTTCGCGCATTGCGAACGGCGAAGTACAAACATATAGCAATGTATAGTGCGACACAACTTAGATGTCGTATCGGCTTAATTCGTAAAACCGATCACATCCGAATTAAGTACGCTATCCCAAATTATCAACATTTATTTCTCTTGCGAATATGATCTTTACGCAAACGTAATAACTTGTAATATCATATGAACTAATATATTCGTCAATTTGACGCGTCGATTTACATGCACTCGCTGTCTCTGACGCGTGAATCTATAGCGACGAATAGCGTCGAATGGCGCGATAGGGAGCTATTTCTATTGGTTGTGGAAATCGGCAGTAATCGGTTTTTTTTTTCATTCCATTGCATTTTCCGATGCTACATCTAATTTGTGTCTTACTATACATATTGCTATACGTTTGTTTCATTCGCAAGACGCTTCGCCCGTGGCCAGGCGGTAAGTGACAACGCTGCTTTCTACTTAAAGTAGAAAAGTTTCAAGTTTGAATGTATGAAATATTTATATTATAGGTCTTAGGATATGTATATTAAAGATTGATCGGTTGGCTATACAAAAACTTGATTATTTAAACATTACTCATGTAGATGGGACGTTACACAGCCTAGTGTATTTATAACGTGTCAACTAGATAAGTATAAAGATGTACATATAATATCAGACTATATGGGAAGCGGGATGCATCCCGCTTCTCTTTTATTCTCCGCTTCTCTTATATTTTCGTCTGTTAAAAAGTCGCCGATTCGATCCTTTATAATAGAGTTTTGCTACTAAGCTCTGTATATAATTAATGTAAGAATTGACAACGCAACTCAGATCTGCGTGGGTATGGGCACGGCGCTGCGCGAGGTGTCGCGCGCGGCGCGCAGCACGCTGCTCAACGAGCGCGCCGGCCCCGTGCGCGCGGCGGCGGCGCACGCGCTGCGTCACATGCTGCCGCTGCTGCGCCTAACGCCCGCCGACGTGGACGCCATCGCCGCCGCCTGCCTTCGCGCCGCGCACCCCAGCGACTACCCCTTGCGGTGACTCACTTGCCACTCCTCTCATGCAGATATTGGGATTCATATAGAAATTTTGTGTCGAGATGGCCCAGTGGTTAGAACGCGTGCATCTTAACCGATGATTGCGGGTTCAAACCCAGGCAAGCACCGCTGATTCGTGAGCTTAATTAGTCTTTATAGTTCATCTCGTGCTCGGCGGTGAAGGAAAACATCGTGAGGAAACCTGCATGTGACAAATTTCAGAGAAGTTCTGCCACATGTGTATTCCACCAACCCGCATTGGAACAGCGTGGTGGAATATGTTCCAAACCTTCTCCTCTAAAGGAGAGGAGGCCTTTAGCCCAGCAGTGGGAATTTACAGGCTGTTGTTTAGAAATTTTGATTTGATTCATTTTGATCCAAATAAAATAAATAAGTATTATGTTCTATTCTATAGAAAGTTTATTAGTTTTAGACTCAGATTTTTTGGTTGTTTCATTTCGGCGGAAGGATAAATAAAACGACCTCTTTGCAAAAATCATTTTAGTCTCATTCTGTTCAAACATTTGCAGTTGATATATTAAAGGGAAAATTCTTACTAATATTTTCAATGTTGGTGTTTCAATTTAAGACATTTGCCTTATTGTTTAGATGTGCCGTTGCTGAACTTTTGGGTGCTCTCATAGCCGCTACTCAAGCCGGTGAAATAACGAACATCAATACTAAGACCAAAATAGGAATGCAACCAGGTACAAAATATTATTTTGCTTTTGCTTTTTTCATTTCAAAAGTTGTAGCGCTGCATATTGTAGTTTATGTTACAAATTAGTTAGACAAATGTATAAGACATATATAACATATATATTTTTATTTACAATTATTTATACGTGCGTGTAATGTGAAATAATTTAGGAAAAAATGAAGTAATGAAAACTTTTATGTACTTGTTTTCAGTGCAACAAAATAAGAAAGATCCACCCAAGAACGTCATGTCACTAGATGAGGCGCTAAATCTACTGATGGGCGCATTCCTCAGGGGCGGGACGTCGTTCCTGAAAGGCGAAATCATCAAGTCTGGTTCAGGAGTGAACAGAGAAGTTCGCGTCTGTGTAACACATGTATGTATATTGTGTTTTCTCTCAGAAAATATTTATCGAAGTATCTTTGTAATATTCTCACGTGTTCCCAATTGTCATCGCGTTAGCTTTTTTAGTTGTGAAGTACACAGTATATTTCAAGCACTTGTAAATTGTCATTCTATGAACTTATAGAAAGATTTTAACATACAGCTACAGCATCCATTGAAATAATTTAGTTATAAAAAATATCCTTAAATTATATTTATACCTATTTGAATTGACATCAGACTCTATTACTTGTGTTAAAATTATATTTCAGTTTGATTACTTTTCAATGATTGACCTTCGTTTTAGCTAAATAAATTTGTTTTGGATTTTTATTTATAACTTGACTCGAAACCGCAATGAACTGTTTACATTTTGTTTCGTTCGTTAAATTAAAAAATATCAATGTTCTTTAAAAAATATATTTTCTTCAGGCGTACGTAGTGTTCGTCCAGAATATGGGCGGAGTTTGGTTGGAACGCAACATGACGACGTTCCTTACGCACGTGTTAGACTTGGTCGCCAACCCAAAGGCTGCTAGCTCCCATGTCGATGCTGTATATTCAAGGTAGGAATATATCGGTTGAAATGTAATATAATTACATAGATACGAATAAAAAAAACAACTATTTTACATGCCATACTACAACAACAGCCTGTAAATTCCCACTGCTGGGCTAAAGGCCTCCTCTCCCTTTGAGGAGAAGGTTTCGAACATATCCAACACGCTGTTCCAATGCGCGCGGGTTGGTGGAATACACATGTGGCAGAATTTCTATGAAATTTGTCACATGCAAGTTTCCTCACGATGTTTTCCTTCACCGCTGAGCACAAGATGAATTATAAAGACAAATTAAGCACATGAATCAATAATCTATAGATATATGTGACATATAAAATTGTATTTTCCTTGAGTCTCAAGTTAGCCCACTCGTCATCAAAATCTAGCAATGAAAAGTGTTAAAGTACTGCGGCATATCAAGAAAGGTGGTTCCAAAATTTTTTCTCATACTGTCTTTTTAAGCTTATCTCATTTCCAGGAAATGTATAAACTACATCTTGAGAAACACTCTGGGTAAGATGTTGGGAGAGAAAGCTCAAGCGTCAGCGTGCCGCGAGATCATTCAAATCGTTGCTAAACAAATGAACAGCATCGACTTTAACCCAGAAAATGCGAAAGATTGCAATCAGGTATGTTTTTAAAACCAATATTTGCCCTTTAAAAAGAAACATTTGAACTTACAGTCAATTAGATAGTAACAGCCTGTAAATTTCCCACTGCTGAGATAAGGCCTCCTCTTCCATTAAGGAGAGGGTTTGAAACATATTCCACCACGCTGTTCCAATGCGGGTTGGTGGAATGCACATGTGGCAGAATTTCGATGAAATTAGACACATGCAGACGATGTTTTCCTTCACCGCCGAGCACGAGATGAATTATAAACACAATTAAGCACATATATAGAGTGGTGCTTGTCTGGGTTTGAACCCGCAATCATCGGTTAAGATGCACGCATTCTAACCACTGGGCCATCTCAGCTCCAGCCAATTAGATAATGGTAAAGCAATGTTTCAAATGTGATCAGTATTATACATTATAAAAAAGGCTATTTGAATTTTTGAAACGTAATGCGTCTCAATCAAATTACTCATAGACTCATATTTATCAAAAAGTATTTTTAATCTGTGTCTTTAGTTAATGTCTGAGTATAAGTTGATGTGTATCCATATGTATATATATGTATATCTCATATCATCCCTGCTCCCTTATACAGAGCTATAAAAATCTATAATTCTATTTTTAAACAAGCTGATATTGATATATTTAGCAACACTGAATTGAATTTCAAGAATAAATTAAGGAAATATTTTTTACCATAACACTGTTTTAATGTCACAGTTGTTTTCTTTGTTTTTTTTTTTGTATAATGTATTTTTTTATGTTTATTTTATAGTTTTAATTAGTTTTTTACTTTTTTTTTTTTTTCATTTTGTAACTTGTTTCTTCTTTAATAAGCACAGTAGTATTTTTTGTCTGATTCTTTTCTTTTTTTACATGATGAGTTAGCCTGTAAGAGTGATGTACATGGTAATACTTTTTAAGAAAGGATGTATCTTGTAGAATTAGACACCTTGTATACCACGTTGGCTTCCCAAATAAATAAATAAATAAATAAATATATGTTTGACGACCTCCTTGGTTGAGTGGTGTTTACACCGGTTTTCATGGGTACGCCGCTCCGAGGTTCCGGGTTCGATTCCCGGCCGAGTCAATGTAGATTATCATTAGTTTTCTATGTTGTCTTGGGTCTGGGTGTTTGTGGTACCGTCGTTACTTCTGATTTTCCATAACACAAGTGCTCTAGCTACTTACATTGGGATCAAAGTAATGTATGTGATGTTGTCTCATATTAAAAAAAAAAAAAAATGTCTGAGTATAAGTTGATGTGTATCCATGTGTATATATATGTATATCTCATATCATATGTATATATATGTATGTAATGTTTCCAGGAGACGCTGTTTAGTCAGCATTTGCTGGTGTGCGCGCTGACTGAGGCAGGCGAGCTGGCAATACAACTGGGCACGGCCGTGCACAGCCTCGTGGCAGACACCTCGCTCGGCATGCTCGACACTGTGTTCTCTGTCAGTACTTGCTGATTTTTGATCTCTATTCTCTATCTATATATTATTACGCAGTAAAAGTATAGTATGACACAAATTAGATGTAGCATCGGAAAATGCAATGGAATTAAAATAAAACCGATTACTGCCGATTAACACAACCAATAGAAATAGCTCCCTATTGCGCCTTTCGACGCTATTCGTCGCTATAGATTCACGCGTCAGGTAAAGCAAGTGCATGTAAAACGACGCGTCAAATTGACGAATATATTAGGTCATATGATATTACAAGTTAATACGTTTGTGCAAAGATCATATTCGCGTGAGAAATTAAAATTGATAATTTGGGATAGCGTACTCAATTCGGATGTGATCGGTTTTACGAATTTTGCCGATGCTACATCTAAGTTGTGTCGTACTATAATTTGACACAAATTATGTGCCAAACCTTCTCCTCAAGGGGAGGGGAGGCCTTAGCCCAGCAGTGGCAGTTTACTTGATGGTACGGCTTTGTGTTAGCCCGTCTGGGTATCACCCACTCATCAGTCATTCTTCCGCCAAATAACAGTACTCAGTATTGTTGTGTTCCGGTTTGATGGGTGAGTGTGCCAGTGTAACTACAGGCACAAGGGACATAACATCTTAGTTCCCAATGTTGGTGGCACATTGACGATGTAAAGAATAGTTAAAAAAAGAGTGGGAAATTTACAGGCTGTTGTTGACGTGCTCCATAGATTTGTGAAAAAAAACCACAGACATCATACATTTTGTATGCAATTTTTCGTCTGTGAATGCGTATGAAAAAGTAAAGTAAAGTAAAAGTAACAGCCTGTAAATTTCCCACTGCTGGGCTAAAGGCCTCCTCTCCCTTTTTGAGGAGAGGGCTTGGAACATATTCCACCACGCTGTTCCAATGCGGGTTGGTGGAATACACATGTGGCAGAATTTCTATGAAATTTGTCACATGCAGGTTTCCTCACGATGTTTTCCTTCACCGCAGAGCACGAGATGAATTATTAAGACAAATTAAGCACATGAAACAGCGGTGCTTGCCTGGGTTTGAACCCGCAATCATCGGTTAAGATGCACGTGTTCTAACCACTGGGCCATCTCGAAAAATGGAAACAAAATTATCTATACCATGCTCATTTTGCCGGATTGTATATTAAACACAGCTGAGCAAAGATGTCAGCAGTGCGTACGTGTGACAGTTATTTATTATTATTAAGTATTGAGTGGGGTCGCAGGTGCTGGAGCACCCGTGCGTGGCGGCGCGTCTGGGCGCGGCGGCGTGCCTGCGCGGCGTGTGTCGCGCGCAGCCCGCGCTGCTGGCGCCGCTGCTGGACCGCGCCGCCGACGCGCTCGACGTGCCGCGCCCCACGCCGCACCGCATCTCCGGTGCGACACACGCCTTTGCTACACTTTGTATTCCCAATATTGGTTCGAGTAGCCTCGTTAGGGCACTTTTGAGTCGTCATGACACAGTGAATTAGTGCCGCGCCCCACGCCGCACCGCATCTCCGGTGCGCGACACGCCTTTGTATTCCGAACTAGAGTAACTACTGAATATCTTGCCAGTTCTTCTCGGTAGAATCTACTTTCCGAATCGGTGGTAGCTTCACTTAATTGTAAAATGACGATTCAAAAGTGCTTATAAAAGCCTACTTGAATAAAGTTTATTTTGATTTTGAACATGAATCTTGGTTCAAGTAGCCTCATTGAGGCACTTTGAAGTTGTCATGACACAGTGAATTAAATGTAAAGCCCCAGTCCTCTCTTTTTGATGTTTAATAATCTTGCATTGAGTAATTCAATATGGTGCATTCAGAACACCGGGCCTAGGAACAGGAGAGGGGGGGGGAGGCCTTTGTATTCCGAACATAAATCTTGGTTCAAGTAGCCTCATTAAGGCACTTTTAAGTCGTCATGACAAAGTGAATTAAATGTAAAGCACCAGTCCACTGTTTTTTGATGTTTAATAATTTATAATCTTGCATTGAGTAATTCAATACGGTGCATTCAGAGAGATTTACGGAGAGGGGGGGGGGGGGGAGGTAGACAATGTGTTTTGTTTAAGAGATTTCTCAAACAAAACATATTCTAATACCGAAGTTTTAAAATATCTTTTATAATGTTATTATTTAATATTTTAAAAGTTACCGATACAAGTAAATAAATCATAGCTTACTGATTGAAATAAAAAAAAAGTAATTAATTCATGATAATATAATTATTAGGTTGTTCACGCTTCCGTTTGTCTAGGCCCACTGATTTGTGGCGGGCCTCCAGACCTTTAAATCCGGCTCTGTCTAAGAGTAATATAGGAGTGTTGTCGCAGGTTACTCGGCAGCGCTGGCGGCGATTCTGGGCGCGGTGCAGTGGTCGCCGCTGGGCGTGCCGCACGGGCGCGGCAAGGTCGCCTTCAACGCGGCCGAGCAACTTCTGCGCTCGGCCGGCCAGAGCAGCCGCCTCACCGCCGCGCGCACCAACGCCGGCTGGCTCATCGTTGGCGCCATATGTACCCTCGGTTAGTTCACTGCTAAGCGAATAGGCTATACACATACACGCTACAACAACAACAACAACAGCCTGTAAATTCCCGCGCGCACCAACGCCGGCTGGCTCATCGTTGGCGCCATCTGTACCCTCGGTGAGGTCACTGCTAAGCGAATAGACTATACACATACACGCTACAACAACAACAACAACAGCCTGTAAATTCCCGCGCGCACCAACGCCGGCTGGCTCATCGTTGGCGCCATATGTACCCTCGGTTAGTTCACTGCTAAGCGAATAGGCTATACACATACACGCTACAACAACAACAACAACAGCCTGTAAATTCCCGCGCGCACCAACGCCGGCTGGCTCATCGTTGGCGCCATATGTACCCTCGGTTAGTTCACTGCTAAGCGAATAGGCTATACACATACACGCTACAACAACAACAACAACAGCCTGTAAATTCCCGCGCGCACCAACGCCGGCTGGCTCATCGTTGGCGCCATCTGTACCCTCGGTGAGGTCACTGCTAAGCGAATAGACTATACACATACACGCTACAACAACAACAACAACAGCCTGTAAATTCCCGCGCGCACCAACGCCGGCTGGCTCATCGTTGGCGCCATATGTACCCTCGGTTAGTTCACTGCTAAGCGAATAGGCTATACACATACACGCTACAACAACAACAACAACAGCCTGTAAATTCCCGCGCGCACCAACGCCGGCTGGCTCATCGTTGGCGCCATCTGTACCCTCGGTGAGGTCACTGCTAAGCGAATAGACTATACACATACACGCTACAACAACAACAACAACAGCCTGTAAATTCCCGCGCGCACCAACGCCGGCTGGCTCATCGTTGGCGCCATCTGTACCCTCGGTGAGGTCACTGCTAAGCGAATAGACTATACACATACACGCTACAACAACAACAACAACAGCCTGTAAATTCCCACTGCTGGGCTAAAAGCCTCCTCTCCCTTTTGAGGAGAAGGTTTGCAACATATGTTCACGCTGTTCCAATGCGGGTTGTTGGAATACACATGTGGCAGAATGTGTATGAAATTTGTCACATGCAGGTTTCCTCACGATGTTTTCCTTCACCAACAGCACGAGATGAATTTTAAAGACAAATTAAGCACATGAATCAGCGGTGCTTGTTTGGGTTTGAACCCGTAATCATCGGTTAAGATGCACGCGTTCTAACCACTGGGCCATCGCGACACGCTACATGTAAAGGAAAGTGTACATGTTCTAGCTTGCTTTCCTATTTTCCCGCCAATATTAATCCCATATCCTTTTTCCGCTGTTATTCCCTCGGCCATCGCAGCATTTAGTACCACCGAGTGACGCGAGCGGCGCTACTGAGACTTCATCGAGCGACGAAGCTAATCCGCCGCCATTACAGCGCGCGCGCGTTAAAAAACTTAATTAAAATTCTTCTAAAACAATACTAAAACCTCAAAATACACAAAAGGCCTAGTGAAAGTGTTACCAGGACATATAAAAGGTGTCATCAGTGCTATAAGCAGAACTTTATAAGAACTTTAAACAAAATCTGTTGTGAAACTAAATTTGCAATTAACCGGCCGAGGTAAGTACCTACAAGCCTACCTCTAATCCTTACATTATACTTACTCCTTGCAACTAGAACAGTTAACAAAATTTAACATAAACGGGTTACGTATATTTCAATTTAAAACAAACAATTAAAAACATTCGAGCGGCTTATGGTTCGAGATTTTCGCCATTCAAGTCCCGCCAGTACATATAAAACATTTTCTCTGGCTGTGTTTTCTAAATAAGATCACTCTGTGATACAATATTATTTGCGTTTGTTGTAGGTGTTCCAGTCGTACGCGGCTTATTGCCACGAATGCTCCTACTATGGAGAAATAGTTTCCCTCGTTCGGCCAAGGAGCTCGAGTCAGAAAAGGCTAGAGGTGATGCATTTACTTGGCAGGTTAGTGAGAAATACGGAGGTCTATTATGTGCAATTAAGGTGGGTAAAATAATTTATTACATAATCGCACTTTATTTCAGGTTACATTGGAAGGAAGAGCAGGCGCTCTATCAGCGTTGCACAGTCTTCTAATTCACTGTCCTTCTTTGGTCAATAACGAGGACACCGCTAAGCGATTGACACAACCTATTGATGGAGCCATTGCTGTCTTGACAAAGTAATAATCATTTATCATTTAAAGAAATCTGATTTATTAATATGTATTTACAAAAATTATAGTACGACACAAATTAGATGTAGCATCGGAAAGTGTAATGGAATGAAAATAAAACCGATTACTGCCGATTTACACATCCAATAGGAATAGCTCCCTATCGCGCCATTCGACGCTATTCGTCGCTATAGATTCACGCGACAGAGAAAGCAAGTGCATGTAAATCGACGCGTCAAATTGACGAATATTTTAGGTCATATGATATTACAAGTTATTACGTTTGTGTAAAGATCATATTCACATGAAAAATAAATATTGATAATTTGGGATACCGTACTCAATTCGGATGTGATCGGTTTTACGAATTTAGCCGATGCGACATCTAAGTTATGTCGTACTATACATAGTTCTTACCATTATTATATTACAACTTTTTTTTTTAAATTTTATGTTATTAATTTTGATGATAAATGTCATGAGTTACATTTATAAGTAAATGGTTTTGAGTGTTGGGACGGTGGTGCGCAATTATGGCGGTTCGCTGAAGGCTCCGGCAGCGTTGTTGCGCCTGCGCCTGTACCAGGCGTGCGCGGCTCTGGGCGCGGCGGCTACGGCTCCCGCGGCGCCGCTGCTGCGACTGCTTGCGGCGGAGCTGGCTGGCTCGGCCGACCCCAGCGGAGCTAATGTCGCTACCGGTACATGACATTTTAATATGTAATATTGAATAATATATAAAATAGGCTTTTTTATTAGCGTCTTATTTTCCATTTGGTAACATCAAACGATTTGTATCAAATAAATTAATGAGTTTTTTTTTCATTGTAGGCATGCTGAGAAGCGCAATGCATCCTCGCGATATCATTCTACTTGGAGAGGAAGGCTGGATACACGATACAGATCATGCTGAAATAGAAGAACAGGTCATTATTTTGATATATGATATTGATACTATTAATATATATAATAAGTATAGAAAAAAAATAGGTCGTTTTCAATAGGAAATATAAGCTTCAACCAGCAATGATATTTTTAATATCTATGTCTATATATTCGCCACATATGTTCGTTACACTTTTGAAAAGTTTAAATGAGCAATTTTTGTTCTAATTGTTTATTCATCTCAATTGATATTGTGTTCTAGTTGATATCGCCGCTGAGCGCGAGCGGCTCGAGCGCCTTGGAGCACGACCCGTGCTGCCTGTACCGGCGCTCGGCGGGCGCGCAGCCGCTGGGCGTGGCCGTCATCGACGCCTCCGTCGCGCTCTTCCCGCAGATATTTGCCAAGGCCGCCAACAAGCATCGGTGACTTTCACTTTTTACAATACTAGCTATTAACATAGCTTGTGAGTGATTATATAATTTAATTAATTTTATTTTTGTCGTGGCAATTTATGGATATTTAAATACAGAAGTTTGCTATGATTGCATCGTATTTAGTTGCAAAGCTATATTCACCTTTCATGTAAAAAAAAAATGTTTCTAGACAACAAATGCTGGAGCACTTTGTGGAGTGCATCAAGATGTCTAAGGGCGCGAGACAAGAAGCGATACAGATCAACGTCTACACCGCTTTACTGCTAGCTCTGCGCACACTAGCGGAGCAGAAGAGCTCGCTCGGGCAAGAAGCCGTGAAGACTATTGCTACTGACCTGATCATTGTAAGTTAATAGGTTGGGGAAAAAGTTTCTTCGTATTTTATATGAAAATTCAAAAAGTTTTTTTTATAGTTTATTTACATTTGACTAAAGTATGTAGGTGCCATTTTGTTCCATAATTTTTTGCCATCTTGTTGGTAGTGACATGATCCCTTTGCTGTAAAAATTTTGGGGCTTCTGATCGAAAAACTGCGACAAGTGGTTTTGGCAGTCCTCTCGTGATGTTAACCTGACACTGCCTAAGGAATTCTGCAGAGACCGAAACAGATGAAAATCTGAAGGTGCAAGGTCAGGACTATATGGCGGATGCATTAATACCTCCCAGCCAAACTCTCGTAAATTTTGTTGAGTGGCTAAAGATGTGTGAGGTCTAGCGTTATCATGGTGAAAAACCACACCCCTTCTGTTGATCAATTCTGGCCGCTTTCTCTCAATTTCTTGCTTCAATCTCATCAATTGATCGCAATACAGTTCTGAATCGATGGTCCTGCCGGGCGGTAACAGCTCATAATGAATGATGCCCTTCCAATCCCACCATACACACACTACCTTGTTGCGAGTTAATTCGGATTTTGCCACAGTCTGTGAAGCTTGACCGGCCTTTGACCACGATCTTTTTCGCACGTTCTTGTCGTATGTGATCCACTTTTCATCACCAGTTATCAGCTTCTTCAAAAATGGTTCGGTTTCATTACGTCGTAATAAAGAATCACAAATGAGTACACGGTTCATTAGGTTTCTTTCAGTGAGTTCATGAGGCACCCATATATCGAGCTTTTTTGTGTACCCAGCTTTATTCAAATGAGTCAAAACCGTTTTGTGGTCAATTGCCAGTTCTTCAGCTACATCGTAACTACTAATATGCCGATCTTGCTCCACTTTTTCAAAAATGGCATCAATTTTGTCCGTAACAGGGCGACCAGAGCGAGATGCATCTTTGATATCAAAATTTCCGGGTTGAAAACGCTTAAACCAAACTTGCGCTACTCTAACAGATACTGCATTAGGTCCATAAACATCACAAATTTTTTTCGCGGCTTGAGTTGCATTTTTACCTTTTTTATAGTAAAATTTTAAAATGTATCGAATTTCTTCTTTAGATTCACTCATTTTAACAACAACAAAAACAAATGAAAATCACACAAATTCCTAATTTGAATTTGGAAGTGCCTTCTTTAAAATTAAAACTTTTTAATGATACCAAAACCAGCCAGATACAAATGGTATAGCCAAAGAGATTTTATTACAAGTTCATACATACTATATGCGAAAAGACTTTTTCCCCAACCTAATATTTATGCATTGGCTCGGCAAAGATGTTGCCCGTCTAGGTGTTTATCGGTTACAGCGAGTAAGAACTCATTTGTCACATAAGTAAATAAAATAAATATTTGTGATTCCCCATATAGAGCGGTCTATCGGCGAGCAGTGCGACGGTGCGCGCGGCGGCGGCGTCGTGCGCGGGGCGGCTGTGCGGCTGCGTGAGCGAGGCGGAGAGCCAGGCCCTCAGCGAGCGCGTCATCTCCCTCGCACGCTCGTCCGCCAACCGGCCCGTGCGCGCCGCCGCCGCCGCCGCCGTGGGCGCCGTGCAGCGCGCCCGGGGCGCAGCCTCCAGCGCCGCCGCGCTGCCCGTGCTCAGGGCTCTCGCGCAGGACACCGCCGCGGTGGAAGTACAAGTACGTGTGTGTTATCTGGTCTACAACAACAACAGCCTGTAAATTCCCACTGTTGGGCTAAAGGCCTCCTCTCCCTTTGAGGAGATGGTTTGGAACATATTCCACCACGCTCTTCCAATGCGGGTTGGTGGAATACACACGTGGCAGAATTTCTATGAAATTTGTCACATGCAGGTTTCCTCACGATGTTTTCCTTCACCGCTGAGCACGAGATGAATTATAAAGACAAATTAAGCACATGAATCAGCGGTGCTTGCCTGGGTTTGAACCCGCAATCATTGGTTAAGATGCGCGCGTTCTTACCACTGGGCCATCTCTGCTCATCTGGTCTTAAAGTTCTAGCTAACATTTCTGACAAATACTCTCAACTTCCTTATTGGAACTGTTATTGTTTACCGTAATCTTTTGTTGCTAATCTAAGACTTGATTAATGAAGGTGTGGTCGCTGCACGCTCTGTCGGTGCTGGTGGATGCGTCGGGCCCCATGTTCCGCGGGCACGTGGAGTCGACCTTGAACCTGGTGCTCAAGCTGCTGTTCAGCGCGCCGCCCTGCCTGGACGAGTTGCATCGCAGTATCGGTCGCCTGCTGGCAGCGCTCATCACGGTCGTGGGGCCCGAGCTGCAAGGTGGGCTGAGAGTACCACATATGCGTAGCACCTTGTCCTTTCAATCAAGCCCTTTCCGATCTCCTTGATCCTTTGGCTTTGCGTAGAGATGTTGGATCACTCTGCATCTTCTACCGAATTTTTCATGGAGAATGTTCCGAGGAATTGTTCGGATTAATCCCGGCTGCTGAATTTCACCTTCGGACATCTCGTCGAAATTCTAAGTTTCACCCGTACCACCTTGATGTCCGAAAATCCACAACAGCGCGATTTCTTAGACATTTTCTGCCTCGCACATCCACTTTGTGGAACCAGCTTTCGCCGGCGGTTTTTCCGAACCGATACGACATGGGAACCTTCAAGAAAAGAGCCTACTCCTTTCTCAAAGGCCGGCAACGCACCTGCAAGCCCCTGGTGCTGCAGATGTCCATGGGCGGTGGTAGTCACTTTCCATCAGGTGAGCGTCCTGCTCGTTTGCCACCTATTCCATTCCATTATAGTTTTCCATTCCTCGTCCAAATTGTCGCATGCGATATTGTACGACCTTTTGTCTTGTCTTGTCTACCTCTAGAACAAATGTACTTAGCCACTCGCCTTTATACCGCATGTGTACCTCTTATAATAGTATTCGTTTTAATTATGATATTTTTACCGATAGTTCTATAGCCTCATTGAAAAAAAGTTAAAAAAAAATGTTTCTATAGTTTAAATTGTTTTGCAATTGAAAACATTATAAGTTTAGATATTTGTTGCTGTCATAGACTAGACTTTTTTGTTTGCACTTAATCAATTAATCAAAAACGCATGTCGGGTCTACATCAAGAGAAATGTAATCAATTCAATTTTTTGATTGTCATTTTGTTTTGTAGACCTATGAACATAAAATAAAAATAAAAAAAAAATCTATAAAAAAAAACCTTGTCCGCTGGCGTGTGAGCTGACGAGCGCGTGTCCGCAGCGTGCGGCGGCGGCGCGGTGGGGCGCTTCGTGTGCGCGTGCGCGGCGCTGCGCGAGGCGGGCGGCGCGCGCGCGGACGCGACGGGCGGGCTGCAGCAGCTGCACATGTTCGCGCCCACGCACATCAACCTGCACACGCTCGTGCCGCAGCTCTGCGTACGTACCGCCAAATGCATGTTATGCATAAAATTATCACACGACACAAGAAATTGAGACCAATGTAAGAGATGGAAATGGTTTGAAAAAACATATATACCACAGCGCATCAATTTTGCAACAATTTTGACGTGACAACGTCTTATAAATTGGTTTGCCGGGTGACACTTCAAGAAACTGCGTTACGCTCCGCTCACGTTATGCGCTCACAATGAGAGCGAGTGAGAGGCACGCGTCCCTTCCACTCGGGCATGGTTAGCCCGCCTAAGAGCGAGAGAGACAGACAAAATTCAGTGCGAGATTCTTTGTATAAATTAATGTTTTAAATTGTTACTATTATTTCATCCTTCTTCCTACTATACGAATGAATATTCACATTAAAATTATTTTACCACTCAAAGTCGTTGTCACGTAAAACTTTCGCCCGTATACCGACTTTACAGGCAACAGTAATTTTTTTAAGTCAATTTTTATTCTAAGTCAATTATCTCACAATATCAAATCAAAAATGCAAATAAGAACTCAAAGTCCGAAAGACATAAAATCTATTTCTAGCATTTTGTTCTGTATAATCCTATGTCGTATTTAAAAATAATACACATTATGATTTAATTTTGATGTTCTCAGCGTGACCTATCAAATCCGGAGTTATCAGTACGTCGAGCGGCGCTGTGTTGCCTGCGCCAGCTGTCGCAAAAGGACGCCGCAGACGTGTGTAAATACGCAATGCTGGCCAAAGACCACGTGCCTCCTAAATCATATTGCGGTATGTTTTTTTTTTATGGTATAGGTTGGCGGACAAGCATTTGGGCCACCTGATGGTAAGTTGTCACCATCACCCATAGACAATGACGCTGTAAGAAATATTAACTATTCCTTAGATCGTCAATGTGCCACCAACGTTGGGAACTAAGATGTTATGTTCCTTGTGCCTGTAGTTACACTGGCTCACCCACCCTTAAAACGGGAACACAACAATACTGTTATTTGGCGGTAGAATAACTGATGAGTGGGTGGTACCTACCCAGACCCTACCTGTTTTAATAAATGTAAAATTTATATTCATATTTTTTAAGAAATTAGACGTATTATTTAGTTTAATTGTTGTTTACGCAAAATAAACTCCAATTGCAATTGTTTATAATCAACTCACCTAGTTATACTTTAATACATGGAAATTATTTTGCGAGATATTAAAGTTTAAACGTTAAACAAATAAAAGAAGGACGTAGAATTTTTTCACTGTATGTAAAGATTTTATGAAATTTATCAGTCTTCTCAAATATTCTACTGTTTTAGCGCGATTTAAAAACGTGAATTATTTCATCAGCGCCATCTATCGATACCCAGATACTGTGTCCACACAAACACAAAATAATAAACTGTTTAGAAAACGTTGATAATAACTTGATTTTATTATAGGTCTTTAAATAAATGTTGGATTAATTGTTATTTCCAGGTGTCGTGATAACCGATACTGGTCTCCCCGGAGCGCTGTTCGCGTACTTGGACATGGAGCGCGACGAGATGGCGTTGTCGTACGCGCGTGACACGCTAACGTGCTGCCTGCTAGCGGCGGCCGCTAACCGCTCTGTACGGGATTGGCTGGTTCTGGCTAAGCGAGTGTTGACTGTAAGATTAGGTAAGATTACTTCAACTTCACATATTTAAACGATTCGGTTTAATTGTACGATTATAATTTATTTATCTTTCGCTATAACCATTATTATTTAATGTATTTTGATTTTAATGATGATTAAGACTGAGATTGAATTCGCATCACTTATAAACTTTTTATAAATCGACAATACTTTATCTGCGGTTATTCATTCTATCCGTAAACTTAGATTTTCGATTAAGTGTTATATGTCTTTCTGATTTCTTTAAAATGATGCATACAATTGAATGGTACGTCCAATTTTATTGAATTATACACACGGATATATAGATATTATAATGAATGTCCAGAGGACAGCAACAACCCGGAGACGGATCTGGACGCGGAGGGCGACGACGACCAGGCTGAGTTCCACGCGGAGAGCGAGCAGTCCACGCACCCCGCCGTGCAGCCGCGCTGGCCCACCAGGGTGCGCTATGACAACAGCCTGTAAATTCCCACTGCTGGGCTAAAGGCCTCCTCTCCCTTTGAGGAGAAGGTTTGGAATTGGAACATATTCCACCACGCTGTTCCTGTGGAATACACATGTGGCAGAATTTCTTTGAAATTTGTCACATGCAGGTTTCCTCACGATGTTTTCCTTCACCGCTGAGCACGAGATGAATTATAAAGACAAATTAAGCACATGAATCAGCGATGCTTGCCTGGGTTTGAACCCGCAATCATCGGTTAAGATGTACGCGTTCTAACCACTGGGCCATCTCGACTCTCAAAATCAAATAACTTTATTCAATATAGAAACATTACACTTTCTTATTAATGGTCAATTGAAACACTACCACCGGTTCGGAAAAGAAAATACCCTGACCTGAGAAGAACCACTCAGTTACTGCCGAAAGTTAATAAATGAGTACATAGTATAAAACAATGTCGCTTACCGCTGTTTGTCCCTATTTATGCTTAGATCTTTACCATTACACATGAGATTTTGAAGCGTTTTTTTTTAATAGATCAATTGGTTCAAGAGATTTATATGCATAACACATGCACAATATTTATTTTATTTTATTTATTTAATACTTTATTGCACACACAATGAAAGGACATACAAATAAAGAGAACAATTACAACAAAGACAAGAAAATAAGAGCGTGCAAAGGCGGTCTTATTGCTAAAGCAATCTTTAACAGACAACCTTTGGTGAATGGATTTGCGAAAGCAGAAACAGGGTAGTGCAATATAGTAGAGAATGACTGAAAATTGTGCACATTGTAAGACATTCTGCAGTATAATTTTTACTAGCATTGCAACCGTGCAAAACCGGGGTGAGAGGCTAGTAAATTATAAAAAAAATTCTAGCCTTACTTCGCGTAACAGAGGTCCGTTTATATATGTTTTTCATAAAGCACATTTGTATTATCTACTATATTGAGCTAGTGAGACAAAGATAAACATAAAACGTTTTGGAGAAAGAGAAACAAACACGGCTTAATGTTCCGTTAACCGCGCCCATCGCCGATTTCAAAGCGTATTGTGTTATACTCAATGATTGTCATTTTATGCTTTTAATTAGAACCTCATTACAGAGTTGTTTTATTGAAACTTTGTTTCTTGTTATTAGGTATTTGCTATGGAATGCATACAGAAGATAATGGGAGCGTGCGAGGCGACCGGGGACAGCGCTCACTTCGATCTTGTAAAAGCCAAGGAGAAGCTTCAGAATGATCCAAACGGTGAAATTACATATAGCGTTTGTATGAAATTACAAAATATTCCGACAGAAAATCGTTATTATTTTGCATTAATAAATGTCTGTGATTATATATTTAATTCATGATATTTTTTCCAACTTATTGCAATCTACGTTGACGACCTCCGTGGTCGAGTGATGTGTACACCGGTTTTCATGGGTACACTCTGAGGTCCCGGGTTCGATTCCCGGCCAAGTCGATGTAGATTATCATTAGTTGTCTATGTTGTCTTGGGTCTGAGTGTTTGTGGTACCGTCGTTACTTCTGATTTCCATAACACAAGTGCTTCAGCTACTTACATTGGGATCAGAGTAATGTATGTAATGTTGTCTCATATTTAGTCTATGAACGATGATGGCTGCTTACCATGACTTAAATTCACCAATTTTTAAATTCACTCAGCCATTGTAAACGGCTTCTCCGTTCAACTTCACAGATGATATAATAGCACACAATCGCGTACGCACAAACGGATAATCCAGTGGGATGGCATTCCAATGAACCGGTGAGAACCGGTTTGCAGAATCAGCGTCTTTAATATATAATAATATAATGACGATGATTGTTCTAATAAACCGGTGAGAACCGGTTTGCAGAATCAGCGTCTTTTACGTATAATAATATAATGACGATGATTGTTCTAATAAACCGGTGAGAACCGGTTTGCAGAATCAGCGTCTTTAATATATAATAATATAATGACGATGATTGTTCTAATAAACCGGTGAGAACCGGTTTGCAGAATCAGCGTCTTTAATATATAATAATATAATGATGATGTATTGTCTGGCGGTGAAGGAAAACATCGTGAGGAAACCTGCATGTGACAAATTTCATAGAAATTCTGCCACATGTGTATTCCACCAACCCGCATTGGAACAGCGTGGTGGAATATGTTCCAAGCCCTCTCCTCAAAAAGGGAGAGGAGGCCTTTAGCCCACCAGTGGGAAATTTACAGGCTGTTACTTTACTTTTATTGTCTGGCAGCGGACTACCTGTCGCTTCACCTGTCGGACCTGGTGCGCATGGCGTTCGTGGGCGCCACGGGCGAGTCGGACGCGCTGCGGCTGTGCGGGTTGCGCACGCTGCAGGTCATCGTCCAGCGGTACGCGCGCGCGCCCGAGCCCGACTTCCCCGGACACCTGCTCATGGAACAGTACCAGGCGCAGGTTGGTACCACACGCGAATAACCGAAAACCATACGTACTTTGATTACACTATACTAGGATATGCTACATAGGACACTTCTTTCGATACGCGAAAAATAAAAATCCATACGTACTTTGATTACACTATAGGAGATGCTACATAGGACACTTCTTACGATACGAAGAAATACAGATATGAAAGTCCCGTTTTTAAAATTAACATTGAAGTAATTATATAGAAGTGCCTCGAAAAGCGAAATGATTTTAAAATATATTTTTTCCCAAAAATGTATTGGAAATATACATATGTTAATTTGGGATTGTTGCATTAATTTTTTTATCGGTAAAACCGAAGTTAATGAAATATATATTTTTCGTTCAATGGGTATGAGTGCATACTACTAATATTTATATTTACAACAACAACAACAGCCTGTAAATTCCCACTGCTGGGCTAAAGGCCTCCTCTCCCTTTGAGGAGAAGGTTTGGAACAAATTCCACCACGCTGTTCCAATGCGAGTTGGAATGCACATGTAGCAGAATTCCTATGAAATTTGTCACATGCAGGTTTCCTCACGGTGTGTTCCTTCATCGCTGAGCACGAGATGAATTATAAAGACAAATTAAGCACATAAAACAGCGGTGCTTGCTTGGGTTTGAACCCGCAATCATCGGTTAAGATGCACGCATTCCAACCACTGGGCCATCTCGACTCTATTTCTATTTACCCCTCCCTTTATTATTTTAGCTTATCGCTCATATTAGTATTGGGAGCGACGATAGCCCACGGGGTCAGGATCGATCCTGCGACTTTCACATCGCTAATGGCCCGTTAACGATTGCGCCATTGATGGTTCAGAATCATAATAGATTTAATATTTACTACGCATATACAACTCGGTAGGTGGGCGCGGCGGTGCGTCCCGCGTTCGCGCGCGACACGCCGTCGCACGTGACGGCGGCCGCCTGCGACGTGTGCTCCGCCTGGATCGGCTGCGGCGTGGCGCGCGACATCGGCGACCTGCGCAGGTACCACGCGACACACCACACACCACACACCACCCACCACACACCACACACGACCACGATGCCTCACACGCCACACACCACACACCACACACCACCACGATACCACATTCATTGATGACTTTGTTTTTTTAAATATTCACTGTTCACTTATTATATTTAGTTGTTAAATAACGAGTCAAAATATAAGATTTTAAATTAACATGGTTATTTTCAACCGACTTAAAAAAGGAGGAGGTTATCAATTCGTCTGTATTTTTAATATTAAAATTGTTAACTACATGAACAAGACATTCGTAGATAAAGTCGAAATATCGAGCTCCATCGAATAAAAATAAAAAAACATGGAAAATATCCTGTAGTTAATAATTGTAAGATTCAAAATAGCTTGTAAAAACCTACTTGAAAAGTATATATTGATTATGAGTTTGATTAAATTTTCCATTAATTATACGTGTATTTAAACAGTTTTACTAACATTTGTTACTATATTTTAGGGTTCATCAATTGCTGGTTTCCAGTTTAGATAAATTAAATAAGAAGGGTAACACTACACTCATTTATAACGAGAGTATGGCAACACTGGAGAAACTATCGATTCTAAAGGCTTGGGCTGAGGTTGGTTCTGTTTAATTTATATTTAAAAGTTATAATTATACAAATGGCAGTAAATATATAATATTAATGATTTTATAGGTGTACATCGTGGCGATGGTGAGCAATGACAGCGCACCCGGGAGTTACGTAAAACAACTCGATACAAAGCCGGTCAACAATCGCGCCGAAATAGCAAAGTGGCGCAACCAAGTTTTGCAAAATAATAACCAAATAGACAACGCTAACCCGGAGAATATTGAAGACGAAGAGTACGGAGAGTTCGAGTCGAAGGGGGAGAGTTTACTCAAACTAGTCGAACCAGAGTTGGAAAGCTTAGGGGAGAATTGGCTCGCCGCGTTAAAGGACCACGCGCTATTGAGTTTGCCACCAGGTATATTATATATCATTAACTACTGTGAATTTTACATGATTACGGATTTGTGAAATTTGGCTGTAGCCAATTTATGACATCATCTAAAATTATAATTATATTGTTATAAATTATTTCATACATCTATTCCTCGAACTAATAGATGTAGTTTTACAAAATTGAAGGGTAATATTTTCAATATAAATTAAAATCGAAAGATTTTTCAATAGAAAAAAAATTGATAATTAAGTATGCCCTGGATAGTATCTGGGTAGGTACCACCCACTAATCTGATATTCTACCGCACTATAGAAATATTTAGTTACTGTTCCGGTTTCATGGGTGAGTAAGCCAGTGGAATTAGAGACACAAGGGATATAACATCTTCTTACACTAATGTTGTCTTAAATTTTCGCGATTATTACACATTTAAATAAAACTAATTATAACGGATGAATCGCGTATATTAATTATACACTTTGCAGTGTTCGTGGTCACGGGTAGACTGACCACGAACACTGCAAAGTGCTCGAAACGTCGGGATGTTTAAAAATAATTAATATACGCGATTCATCCGTTATAATTAGTTTTATTTAAATCTTCTTACACTGTTGGGCTCGGCGCCCAGCGTGTTGTATACATAAGAGTGAGTGCGTGCGTGTGCGCAGAGTTCGCGTCGCAGCTGCCGCACGGCGGCGGCGCGTTCTACTCAGCGGAGACGGCGGAGGCGTCGCGGGCGCACTACGCGCGCGCGTGGCCGTCGCTGCTGTACGCCGCCGCGCTGCGCTACAACGCTTGCGTCGCCGCGCCCGCCGCGCCCGACGCCACCCCCGCGCCCGCCGGTGAGCCCCATGCATTGAGCACTTTTGCCCTCGACCTTGTACCCTTTTGAATTAACCAAAAATGTTATTGTAGCCGAAGTTACTCCCTATTTTATCAGTTATCTGTCAGTGAAAGTCCCGTCAAAATAGGTCCAGCCGTTCCAGAGATTATTCGGAACAAACAGATAGGCAGACAAAAATTGTTTAAAATGTTATTTTGGTATATGTGTCGTGTATATAGACATATGCTTTGAGTAAAAAAGGGCTATTTTAATTATACAAACAGACGCACCAATTTTTATTATGTGTATAGATTAGACACGCGGAAATGTTTTTGTTGTATTAAATACTAGGCATATAAATTTAATCTAATTTATCTATTTCTATGTACCACCGCTCTAAATTAAAAAATTAGTAACACAACATTTATCTCAAATAAATTGCTTCAAGAAATTAGGATTTGTTATTTTTTTTATACAAAATTTCAGTTTCAGTGAAGGAGTTTTTCGACAGTGATATAAAAACTTAGTTAATTATGTTATATGTATTTGGTCTTATTTGACATTTGTATGATTAGATTTGAATATATGAAATATTGTGGAATTTTATGGTGTGACAATTATAATATATTAATTGATACTAGTTTTTAAGTACTGACATAATATTTGCATGTCACATAAATAGTTTATGAATTTGGGTGATGAATTGAGTTATGAGTTATATTATATATTTTAAAATATGAGTTATCTATTCGCAGAGAAATCTACCGATAGTACGGACAACAGAACGAGTAAGACTGAAAATGGAAATTTCGAATTTTTCGAACCAATTGATGAAAAATTCCATCTTCTATTTGGTAAGTTCTTTATAAATCGATATTTGATAAATTATTTTGAAAGAAAACTGATTCTAAAGTATGTAATGTTTTAGGTATTTGTATGGAAGCGCTCTGTGCGCAACGCGACATGAGCGTGGAGAATACAATCTCGGTGTTGCTGTCGTTGGTAACATTACTCGATGCTCCTGAAAATAGAGCGAGGTTGCTTAAAGACAGGTAATTATTAAGTACATATTTATTACAATATTGCTTTAATATTGGCTATTATTTTGTCATATTGAAAGTATCTTATATTCCTAAAAAAAAAAGTAAAAGTAACAGCCTGTAAATTTCCCACTGCTGGGATAAGGCCTCCTCTTCCATTAAGGAGAAGGTTTGGAACATATTCCACCACGCTATTCCAATGCGGGTTGGTGGAATGCAAATGTGGCAGAATTTCGATGAAATTAGACATATTCCTAAAGGAGAGCAGATTGGCCCGTAGTTAGAACGCGTGTATCTTAACCGATAATTGCGGATTCAAACCCAGGCAAGCACCACTGAATTTTAATTTGCCTAATTTGTGTTTATAATTCATCTCGTGCTCGGCGGTGAACGAAAACATCGTGAGGAAACCTGCATGTGTCTAATTTCATATACATTCTGCCGCATATGTATTCCACCAACCCGCATTGGAACAGCGTGGTGGCATATGTTCCCAACCAGCACTAGCCCAGCAGTGGGAAATTTACAGGCTGTTTTTGCTATACCTTTATAAACCATAATTTTTCGTGTATAATTTCAGGGCGCTAGCTATTGAACTGTGTCAGATAATCCACCGCACGGGCCTGACGCAGGAGAGCGTGGAGGCGCTACTGCTGGCCGCTGATGTGCTGCAGCTTGTGGTTGCGGCCGCTCGTGACCAGCTGCGAGCCAGCATGCACGAGAAGATCAAGGGTAAATATGCAAATAGTTATAGTTATTTTGACGATAGTTTGTCCTAGGTTGTATCTGCATTCTGCAGGAGTTGATAACTAATAACCAATTAGTTGTTGATCTGCAACCAATCCTGCGTCGGCGTAGTAAAAAATCTCCTCGTCTTTTGCATTTGGGGGTTCAAATTATTGCAAATAGAGGTGACCTCTATCACCTTCTAACGGGTATACGTCGAATCCTGTATTTTATTTTATAAAAAAAAGTTTCTGTTGTGGACTTGTTTATGTAGTTGTATTGTTTTTATTTTTTACAGAATTGGCACCAAATGAATCTACAGAAAGTATTCCACAATCAGTACTCGAAGTGGTCCACACATTAGGAGAGGGTGGTCCAACGGGTGATCTCCCCCCTGGAAAGTCATTGGTGTTCGCGTGCTTAGAAGTCTGTGTCTGCCTCCTCGTTCGAAGGCTGCCATCTTTGAGTCCATTGAAGCAGGAGGGGAGAGTCGGGGTGATTGGAGTGAGAAAAGGTTTAGGAGTCCACGGGGACACGCTGCTCATCAAGAGCTTAGCGTCCATGTCAGAGTTGACTACACTCACCAGTCCACAGGGTAATTATTATTAAAATATTTTCAATATTGTAGATACTCAATAACAGAGTATTTATGTTATTACGTATGCACGATACACTTTTTTTATCATCTCAGATATAATATGTTATGATTGCCAAAATTAAATTTTAGGAGCTCTTTCCGTTCTTCCGACGATCTTGTACCTTGCGACTGAAATCCTGCGCGAGAGTCGAGGAGACCAGCTGCTGAGCGACGCTGGCATTCTGCTGCTGCAGCAGGCAGCAGAGTGCCGCGCCGTGCGCGTGCAGCAGCACACGCAAGAGCAGCACGCGCTGCTGCTGCAGGCTACGCTGGCTAAACTCGTGGAGAGAGTCAAGACAGGTTAGCACTTTTTTTCAGGACATATGGCTAACCGATTTCTTTGCCTATCGATCGTTTCATAACAATTAATATAGCATGAAAATCTAATTTAGAAAAATGTTATCTGTATTCTTTAATGTGGCAGGGTCTATAGTTTCTAATTAGTATTTGTGTGTCATATCATACGGCTGATTTGCACATTATCCTTATTCAGTGAGCATTAATAGTTTTAAGTTTTATAACACATTGTAAATATGTTTCTTAAAATCATTGGACTGACTTTAAATTTTTAATAGTGTGTTCATGGCATTAACTTTTAAATTTTAAATCCCGTCATGGTATCGAATGTTTTCGCGTCACTATACCACGCGTCGCCCGCAGAGGAGCCGGAGCAGCGCATCGAGAGCGTGACGGGCGCGCGCGCCATGGCGTGCGTGCTGGCGCGCGCCGCGCCCGCGCCGCCGCTGCACTACCCCTGCATCAACCACTTCCGCCAGTGCCTCGACACGCGCGACCACGAGGTGCGCCGCCACACTTACACCTCCTAGATACCGCTTGCGATTCAAACATGACAACAACAACAACAACAGCCTGTAAATTCCCACTACTGGGCTAAAGGCCTCCTCTCCCTTTGAGGAGAAGGTTTGGAACATATTTCACGCTGTTCCAATGCGGGTTGGTGGAATACACACGTGGCAGAATTTCTATGAAATTTGTCACATGCAGGTTTCCTCACGATGTTTTCCTTCACCGCTGAGCACGAGATGAATTATAAAGACAAATTAAGCACATGAATCAGCGGTGCTCGCCTGGGTTTGAACCCGTAATCATCGGTTAAGATGCACGCGTTCTAACCACTGGGCCATCTCGACTCCTAACATGATCAGCTCTAACAGTACTCGTCCGGTGCCCTGTACCGTACGAGGCCTATTGAGTGATGTCGGCGGCAGGTGTTCGCGTCGTGCTGCTGCGTGCTGCGCGGCGTGTGGTCGCGCTCGGCGCCGGCGCAGTGCGTGTCGTGGTGGGCGCGCGCGCTGGGCGGGCGCGTGGTGGCGCGCGCGGCGGCGGCGCGGCGGGCGGACGACGCGCCGCACGTGCGCGCCGCGCTCGCCGCCGTCAGCGCGCTCGACGAGCTGGTGGACGCCGCGCCCGACGCCGCGCGTGAGTGCCCGCACTTTTAATATTGACGTAGCGTGCATTATAGCATCATATGTTTTTACTTTTGTTTCAAATTCAAATTCTTTATTTGTAAAATTTTTGAAAACAACAAAAATTTCGCCACTAGGCATACAAATATAAATTGGTACACATTATTACTTTACATTAATTGAAATATAAAAAAATAATTAACTGCTAAAACATAAAAAAAAAACAATAATAATAAAACATTAATTAAAATATGTCAAAATATAATATAATTAGAAATAAGATTAATTAGGAAATTAGATACGAACTTAGGCAAATATCATTAACTAATATCAAAAAATTCAGAGATTTTGTAAAATGTCTTTTCAATGAGGTATACTTTTAATTTACGCTTAAATAGAGGTATTGGTAATGATTTTATGTATTCTGGCAATTTATTAAATATCTTTACTGACTTTTTGTTTATTGAACAATTATCAATTGTTGATAGCGACTTCTAAAATATTTTTTGATCATTTATAAACATTTCTTTCTGTCCGCTAGAGGATCCTCACAAAGGTGAGAAAATATTGAATGTTGTGTGTGTGTCGTAAAACCGTGAGTAATTATTTATCGTCTGTTAAATTACGAACGTGTGAACAGGTATACAAATGCTGTGGATCCTGGTGCCCATAGTGATCTCGTACCTGCGCGAGCCGGCCGAGATAGCGCGCTCGGCTCCCGCTCGCACGATACACGAGTTCGCCTTGAACTGGATCATGCGCGTCGGACCGAAGTATCCACAGGTAATAAACTTAAAAGAAATTGCTATTTATGTCGTTTTCAGAATCGATTACAATTATAATCGTTCCATTCCACATATACATGAATTCTTCAATGTGCGTGGTTTTATTAAGGCGATCAGGCCATTTGAATCGCACTTTTTACTGGGAGTATTTAATTATTAAATTTTAAAATAAAACACTAATGTGGTACTTATTTTTTTAGGAGTTTAAAACAATGATGCAACAGTCTTCCGAACTACGTACGAAGTTAGAAAACGCCGTGAAAGCTAGTCAGGCGAGTCGCGCCTCGCGTAGAGCGCCGCCCACCAGGCCTAACTTCGACACGCGTCCCGCTAAACCTACCATTCAGCTGAAAACTGACTTCAGCGACTTCAGGTAAAAGGGTAATCTCATTGGAGTAAAATTGTAGAGAATACTAGTCTACTGATAAACATCGGATGACTATATAAGAGAAAATGAAACGAAATATTTCATTTGTTTGGTATAATCGTAGTTATAATAATGTTAAGTCAACGAGAACTACTAGAAATATTTATGTTTAAGATATTATTTTCGAATAAGTGAACTACATCATATGATATTAATATTACTATATATATTATGAAGATATTATTATAGAAATTATAACAAACGTCACGCAAACTTATACATTTATGAACACCACTAGTGTCGCAAGACATTAATTATTGTTAAAGAAAAACATATCTTGTACTTTTCAATACATAAACAATTTTATTACATTACTTATTCATGAAACTTAACTTTAGCATATATCTTAGTATATTAAGTTTTTTTAATAAATTTATACTAATAATAATAGTAGTAAAAATGTGACAGTTTGAATTTCTATAATATTTCTTTGTAAGGACTATTATGTACTATTTTACCTTTTGTAATGGAATTAAAAATACAGTTAATCCGCGATAGTTTGACAAACGAAAAAGTTGGGTCGAATTAGTTGGACTTAGTATAAAATGATGTCATTGACGCCTTGGAAGCCGGATCTGTTTGAAAAGTACCTTATATAACTACTGCATATGACCTTTGTGTACTGTTGATATAGGGGGTACCGGATATGACAGTGACTGGACTACCGCGGGTCAATTGTAGTATTTTATAGTGTGCTATTTAATAAAATGTATGTTAGAAATAGGTTTTTTTTTAACTATTTTATTTATAACGATGTATTTTTTCGTTTTATCTATTTTATTTCACAAAAGTATATTGTCATTCAAGTGGTTGCATTTCTATCTATTCCTTTTGCGTATACATATCGTACTGACTTCTTTTTTTATCTTAATAACATTCCTGTATATCGTTATATCTAATAAGTAGGTACTACCGAACACAATAAATAAATATTAACAATAATAAACTTATATATACTTATTTTAGTTATAAAAATGAAATATATATAAAAGTAAAGAATTATTATTATATTTATATTCTTCAATGGTAACATTGAACAAGGATTAAGTCTAAGATGTCATAGAAATTAATTCGAATAATTTAGATATATTTTAGTCAATTATACTTTTTGTAGTTTTTAATCGTAATTTTTAAACACAAAATATTTAAACAGAAAGATATGCGTAGCAGTCTTTTCATAGTATACGTATATTAATCATAATTAGCATTTAATAAAATTATATACATTTAAAGGAAACCTACAGAGCAAGATTGCTGTGATAGAGAAATATGAAATTATAAAAATGCCAAAATTATTTTTTTGATATTATTTCCACTGCCTTAAACTTCCAATGAACAATAAGGAAGGATGATGTTCCGTATATCTACATTTAAGTAGTGATATTTATAGTTTAAGAGATAATAATATCTGTAAGTTCTATTTAATAAACTATGACTACTATTTGTGCGTTTTATTTTTCGACTACACAGTCTGGCCAATATAGACATACATACAAATGGTGGAGGTTCAAAATTTCATTAATAATTATAGTACGACACAACTTAGATGTCGCATCGGCAAAATTCGTAAAACCGATCACATCCGAATTGAGTACGCTATCCCAAATTATCAAAATTTATTTCTCATGCGAATATGATCTTTGCACAAACGTAATAACTTGTAATATCATATGATCTAATATATTCGTTAATTTGACGCGTGGATTTACATGAACTTGCTTTCTCTGACGCGTGAATCTATAGCGACGAATAGTGTCGAATGGCGCGATAGAGAGCTATTTCTATTGGTTGTATAAATCGGCAGTAATCGGTTTTAATTTCATTCCATTGCATTTTCCGATGCTACATCTAATTTGTGTCCTACTATATCTTAACTCTTGTTTTGTTTTCTAATTTGACCGGAATAACATGTGTCATATTTATTTGTCAAATGAAAAAAAAATGTCTGTCAATAACAATTTATTAATTTATTAATAAAATAATACGTCATTGGTTTTCGTCTATCGACATTACTTCAGCACCATTAGGTTTTTCTTTTTCTCCGTTATCGCTTGCTTTTATTTGATCGGAGCTCTCTTGAATCTGATTGCACTTTTCTGTAAATTTAAACACATATATTTGACGCTATAAAATCATACATAAATACGTTATTTATTATTGTAAATATTGGACGTTTTTTGTTCACATTGAGAATAAGGAGTCAACTCAACGCGGTTTGATAGTAAACATAAATTAAAATAGTGTAAGTCTTTAATAGCATATCTGGTAACTGTTAATATCGGCAAATATTAGCCTTCATTGGAAGACAATTTGCTTGTGATATATTTACATTTTGTTGAATGTTCTTAAAACTAATAAAGTATTTGGGAATCGTTTACAAATAATAAAATACTTATTACCAATTAAATTCACTGAGACATAAGGAAACCGGTTTGGGGTTCAAACCCAAGATCGAGTCGATAAAACTTACTGATAAACTAAAAAGAGTTACTAGATTTCGAAAAAATCTCAGTAACAGGCCTGGCAGTGTGTATACTCCCGTACATCAGAAAGTACGAAAAGCGAATCATCCTGCGTCTGAACTCTTTCCGGTTCTTTTATTATCGGATTTGTCTCCCCATTAGATGATTTGTGGACACCCTTGTGCAAAATAAAGTGTCCTGTGTAGTTGGAAATCGTTAATAAAGATACTAAAGATAGTCTTATTTTAAGGACTTACTTCGTATGAAAGTGGGGGGTAAAGTCGCGACCGTCAAGTACCCCGTGTGACCCGGCGTGCTGGTAGGCCACGTCCCCACCACATAGCTCTTCTCACTATTCGGCTTCTCGTCAACTGGACTTTCAGAACTCTGGAAGACACAAAGAATAATTCACATCAACTATTGTTTCGGCCCCAAAATAAGTAAATGTTTAATAAAGTGTGTAATGTTTAGTAAAGAGTCGAGATGGCCCAGTGGTTAGAACGCGTGCATCTTAACCGATGATTGCGGCTTCAAACCCAGGCAAGCACAGCTGATTCATGTGCTTAATTTGTCTTTATAATTCATCTCGTGCTCAGCGGTGAAGGAAAACATCGTGAGGAAACCTGCATGTGACAAATTTCATAGAAATTCTGCCACATGTGTATACCACCAACCCGCATTGGAACAGCGTGGTGGAATATGTTCCAAAAGACCTTCTCAAAGGGAGAGGAGGCCTTTAACCCAGTAGGGGGAATTTACAGGCTGTTGTTGTTGTTGTAATAAAGTGTTGTAAGAATCTATGTAACTTAAAAATAATTCGGTATAGTAATAACTTATGTTTATTGAGTTCTTTGTACATATAATAAAATCATATATCTACATGCAATGCAAACAACTGGATTCAGTTGTAGGATGGGATTTCAAACAAACGATGGCAAAATGCAAACGTAGGAAGTTTATTAAGAGGATCACTAGTGTGTCCCTCACGTATCTGATCATTTAAAACTTACATTTGTATTTTTTATTATTATTTTTAATATTCATTTATGTGGTTTCAATTTGATGTTCCGGTAACATAAAAAAGATTTTATCTTAGACATACTGAGAAGGACTACGAAGAAATTAATAGCACGTATTAGAATATAAAATGTTAATAAAATGCAGATAAGGATTCACTTCTTATCAATATTTTATTAATAGTTAATAAATAGAGTCCTTTAATCGGCATTCTATCCGTTCAGACACGGTTTATTCCAAAAATTCTTAGAAAAAAAAAATGTTTTGTATTGTTAACCGTATCTAACTTCGAAGGTCATGCAAAGTATTTAGCTTCTTACATAGTTGGTTTCTTGGTGGCTGCTGAGTGCCAATTATTCATCTACAAATTACGTGAATAATTCTTGACAGTAAACGGACAGCCGAGCGGTTCAATGATTATTAATTTTGTTTTCTGTAAATAATTCCACGATTAACTGTCACTATTCTATGATTATTCCTGTCAAAGTTACAGCATGCGTCATCGCGCATGTAAGATCAACAGACCTGCGATATGCACCTGTTTGCTACGTACGTGCTCGATGGTACGATATACTTGTGTACACAAGTTATAAAATTTAGAAATAAACCAAAGATTAATATATAAAACTTATTCAATTCAAACCATAATAACACTTCACTTAATTGTTAAATGACGATTCAAAAGTGCTTGCAATCTCACTTGAATAAAGTTTATTTTGATTTTCATTCAAAAACTCAATATAATAAGTGTGTAATGATTTTTAAATATTAATCTATAATAATAATATATATTTTATTTTTTATGCATAAATTGTGGATAAGTATTTATTAGTACATATTTGTATGTATACAGCCTATATATATACATACAAGTGCATAATCAAAGTACAAACAAATTATTTTAAATAAGATATACTATGTATGCGATCAGATAGACGTTGTTTTAGTTAAGCTAAGATTTTTGTAACATATAATATGTAGATGAAAAAGATTGACATGTTTGGCTGATCAGAGATAACCTATATAACATAGGTTCCGTAACACCTGGAATCTAGGCCATCCTTTTTACTAGTTTGTCTGAAAATGGCTAATTAATCGACTCTTCGTGTTTAATATGGTAATAGTCTTGTGCTATTTTTTAACGTTAAATATATTGGAACACTACAAAAATATTCGTTCGTTCATATATTTGTAATATGTTTTATTAAAATAATCGTAGTTATTTCTGAGCACGAGTATATGTATCGCAAGCGGGTCAGGGCGCAGTTATTATCGATGTCACGGATTCGAGCTCGTCAGATGAATTATCCCTCTCGACGCTGCTAATTTGCCTAAGATTTTGGGTTACGTGTTTTTTTTAGTTTTGTATAATTTCGAATAGGCAGCTAACTTTCATTTCATAGAACTGTAAATCTAACTAAGTATTGATCATTAGCTGTTATTACAATCTTATTATTTTTACGTTAAAAATTATAATTTATATTGATATAAACAATAAGGAAAAGGGATAACTAGATGTTTTAATTACGCAATTATGTATGTACTACGTAATTATGATGTAAAAAAAAAACGAAACGACTAAAGGCAAACGTCCCAATTGGGACGTTTTCTAGTCTTCACTTTTTGCGCGTTAATAACATATCTGTTTACTAGAACATCATTGATTAAACTGATCAGATATTTTATTCTGTAATACTACACTGAATATCCATTATACCAATAAACTTTAAACTTATTAAAAAAACTGATAAATGGGTTTCGAATATTGTTATATCAATCGCTACTCTTCGCTGACGAAATTAAAAAATTTAATCTTGAAAAAAGTGAACCTAACAAAATAAATACATACGTAATTTATTGTTGCTAGTAGCGAGGGATTACGTGATCAATGGCAAGTGGCAAGAAGCGGGGAATCTTAGCCGATGATTCCAAGTTCAGAATTGACAACTAAATATCAACGCGCTTAATTTGTGTTCATATCTTGCTGAGCTATGAAGGAAACATCGTGAGGAAACCTGCATGTATCGGATAAAAACGAGCCAAGATTAAAATTGGACTAGCGTGATGCAGTAGGCTGTATACCATCAAAAATCAAAGAGGCTTTATTGCCATATTTACAGGTTTCGATTTCTGTTTTTACATAACGTATAAATCTTTCACCCGTGTTACATTGTATTTCGTAAAAGGATAGTACCTACGTGAAATCACTTTAAACGTCGCGGTGGCGCCATAGCAGCTAATGACAGGGGCGCACCGCGACAGAGCTCCTCTCATTGACTAAGATTACAATAAGCGTTACATACAGTTGTTATGTCGAGATCACAAAGCGCAAGTTTGTTTTGTTACCGCTCTTTTATTATGATATGAGACTTGTTTTTTCATAAGCCGATCGTCCAACGGGAGTATATCAAGAGCAATAATGCAAAATATTAAATAAGGGGACGTACTTATTTAATATTAGCATTATACAATTTTGGTTTAACTTATATTTATGTCTTGCAGAGCTTTAACGTAGTAAATCTAATTACTTTGAGAAATTGATTTATTTTATATTTTTTAAATTTTTACTTCATTAGATTATTCACAAACAAATACATAATTACTTAATTTTTGAGTTCAAATTCATAGTCATATGCAATAAAAATAATGTCAATCGACTTCGACCGAACAAGCGAATATTAATAACGAAACCTCTTTTAAAAAAAATAAAGAAAGCTTAGGTTTAAACACAGAATATAAAATAAAACAAAATAAGCAATAATGCCCAAAACAAATATATATATAAACAATTATTTCAAGTGCTGTACTGTGTGCGGACTTAATGGCTAATTAGCCTTTTCTTCCAGAGAACCCAATCCGAATTGTCAAATATGACTGACAAGAAACGAATAAGTACAAGACAAAAAACAGTTGTGTTGCCCAAGCATTATGCTGGTAGGTAGTCACACAAAGGTTGTTTGCTAAACATTTTTATGTGTCATAAGGCCGTAACGAGTAAATACGTAATGTGAAACCTTGGTCTGTGGGATGGGAAGATTACACTAATTTGGAGCTGCCGATGCTAACCGCAACTTGAACTTAACACAGCCTTGGCTTTGATTTGCAAAAAACTGTTTACTACATTTGTAATCGTTTTTGAATTGAATTATGATAAAATACAAAAAAAATACATTAAAGTATTACGTAATTAATGTTATTTATAGAATGTTCTTAAGCAGACATTTTATTATTAAGGACGTTGTGTTCGCATATACATAAGTTTTATTCCAAAAAAACTCTTTAAAAATAGAATTTAAACTAAATTATAAGATTGTAATACTATAACTATATTGTAATGAATAAGAATAATTAAATGGCTTTATAAAAGATGAGAAGAACTTTATCCTGTTTATAATATAAATGCGTAAATTTGTGAGGATGGATGGATGGATGTATGTATGTGTGTACAAGAGTACACCCATCTCTATTACACAAGTGAAAGAACACGAAAAACTACTGTATGGATTTAGATGAAATTTTACAGTAACATAGGTATATACATCAAAATAACTCATAGGCTACAATTGATAATGACATTATATAATTTGGAGATAGCTCAAATCTAATCAAGTACCCGTGCGAAGCCGGGGCGGGTCGCTAGTAGGTTTATTTTTCCGTAGTTTTTTTTAGACACTCTCAGTAGTTCATTCGCAATGGATACGATTATCATTCAATGGAGACATCGAACTTACTACTTAAACGTCGCGAGATGTAGACTGTTGAACTATTACGTTATTTATGTCAATTCATTCTTTTTCGCTATTCGTTACGTTTACCAATTAGGACAATGAAATGACTTATGATAGTTTCTATGTCTTTCTGGTAATCTAGTATAAAACAAATTACTAATAACTACTCCATGATGTTTATCATAAATATATTTTAAACTCAAGTTAGTTTAGTTAGATTTATTTTGTAGTTAATATAAATTAAGTTCAGATTTTTTTCAATTTTAAGCTTTTTATGTAAATAATGACAGTATAACATCGTTATTAGTTTGACATAACTTTTTAAAAAACGTAATCCAACCTCATTCATCGTAATGTGAACACTGCGCGCACGCACACAACACTGCAATTACGTTACATAAATTTATTCAATCTTGGAACGCGCCGTGATCGATGGTCCGTCTCGTTCGGAAATGCAACAAAATATTGTTCTTGCACTTTTGATTTATAGCTACAGCTTTATGAAACTACCTTAAATCGTTCATAATTGAGGCCATTTAAAAAGTCAGATTACAAACAACTTTTTCTCTAAAACTATGTTTGAGATAAATTATGTCATACGTCACTATTACACGAGCGACTCACCATAAACTAGATAAAACTATAAACAAAGCGTTGATATAATCAGTCTATACATAATTCTATACTACCGATTACTATTGAACGGACCGAAGTTTTTTGTTCAGATTAAAACATAAAACCTCCGTGGTGTCAACACAAAATTTAAACTCGCCGACGGATGACGTGGGAAAAAAAGAAAATAAAATTCAAAAAAAGAATGACCAGCAAAGAGGCGCATTAAGAATTGAGATAAGAGAGATGGACGAGCACTCAGCGGCGCGCGGCCATCTTTATTATTTATTGACACTTAAAATAATTATCTACTTTTAGTTTGGCCCGTGCCGAAATTTCATGTTTACGGAAGTTGGTGAACTTGAGCAATCATTTAAAGTTTCGAATTGGGTAACTAAGTCTATACAGGTTTACCTTAATAAGGAAATGAATTGATACATTTAGCTGAGTTAGTGTATAAATCTAAATTCGGAATGCGAATAACATTTATCTGCGTGTCAAAGAACAGCAGTTCTGAAACTAGACGTTACACGAGGACTTCGATTATGTTATAAATCTAACATGCATTTTTTATAAACCGATAACAAATCGACCTTCCTCTTTTTAGTACGAACCAACTAAGCGGATCAATAAAATGAAGACGTTCTTTATCTTTTATTTAGCACTAAAAAGATTTATTTTTACGTTTTAAAAATGCGATTTCGGAGAAACGACGCGATAATGCAAATGATGGTCGAACGAAAAAAAAAATCGGTGATAAAATGACGCAGCTGCCAAAAGTCCGCGACAAAATACGAGTTTTATCACCGGAGCCTGTAGCCGTCGCCGTAACTGTCTGACTGATAAACATACCTTCGAATTTAGACGTTCGACTCATACGGACATAAATGAGGTATAAATAAAGGATAAATTCGAAGCGTTCGAGATATCGTAAAAAGCATCGGTAGCAGTCAAAACGCATGTTTTTGATAGCGTGTATCTCTGTTAGGTGTACTCGTATGCCCGTAAATGACGTATAGCAACGTCATCGATGTTTTATCGACACAAAGCTTATTACTTACTAGTATATATTCTTTAGTGTATTCGACCTCCTTGGTCTAGTGGCTAGTTTGTAAGGCTGAAGTTTTAAAGTTCTGGGTTTAAATCCCAGGTCGAATTTCACTGCCGTGCTTCATAAAACAGTTTAAGCTGTTGATCTTGTACCTGAACTCTGTGAGCGAGGGAATAAACAGTGCACTTATGCTTGCGTTAACGCTTGTGCACTACTTTTAGAAATACTTCTATAACAAATTGGTCAAGGAGATAATTTGAATGTGTATTGAGTATATTATATTCAAAATGATTTCAAAACTGAATCCAGGCTATACCTAACTACGTAACTCAGATGCTTAAAATCTGTATATAATTGTATTGGTAAGCAAATGAATGCAGTTTTGAAAACGATGAGTTGTTAAAGAGCAAATAATATAATAGAAAGGTTATAGTTTATTCCCTCCAAGGAGAAACGAAATATCAGATCTCAATATTGTGAACGTTTCATCTATAAGCGAGTATAGACAGTAGACATTATACGATCAATAATCGATTACGCAACGATTAAATGTTGCGGTATCGTAAATCAATCGCCATTACACCGCCATCTGTCAATAATGAGAGCAAATGAATCATGTTCAGAGTACACGAAAACGTTACACATGTGAATATAGCCTTTAAAACATTTACAATAGAGTTTAATATGTTTTACGCATTTTTATGTTACTGGCTTCTATACTGACGGCACTCCAAAGGTTTTGTTTTTAGCTTCTTACTAGCTTAATGCGATAATCATCAAATACGTGATGTAAAGAGCTGATGTAGTGTGCTGACAGTTTTGATGGAAAGACTGAAACAAGATGGTATTCTATTAATTTCTTTTTTTAATTTAAAATTACAACATTAAAAGGGTCTGCTAATATAACGCAACTTACTATCATGACTCATCAATTAGTTACATTTTAATTAGTCGGAAGTTCTTACCTGGAGTTTAAAACTAAATCTCTATAATTTATAAAACTTGGATTAAACTCAGGTTTTATTTTGCTTTAGATATTTTTGTATAGCGTAAAATATTAGTATAAAATTTCGATATGATTCTTGCTAAACGTTTAAGAGACAAAATATAGTCATCGCTGCAGTCAATCTAACCTTCAAAGTATGCAAGGTGACAAATGCGCTTAAAAACGTTTAACATCTTCAGCGTTTTAAATCATAGTTTCTCAACATGTGACAATCTGTCATCAAGAAAAAAAACAAATATACAAAATATAATACTCATTACTTTATATATTTACCATGAAGTCTTATAATTGTAAGATCTCATTACTTAACAAGAACAACAAAGAAAAACACCCTAAAATTAAAATTACACAAATTTGTGAGACGTTTGGTGGTATTTTTTAATTAAATATGGATATTGTCATGGTGGTCGAGCCGCTAAGAAGTTTGAGAAACGATGCCTCAGTGACTTCTTGCAAAATGTAAACAACCACAAGCTACCGAATTTAAATTCCGTGGGTGTCGACTACCGTGCGGTTTACGCTTTATGAAACTTTATACGTATTCATTTGGAATCGTCTCGATTGTATATTTCCCTTCGATATTCATCGGATATTTATTATAAATTATGACATAAATTAGGCGATATCGATGCTCCGGTGATTTTTATGTCAAAAACCGGTGTATAAATAGGGATAATACACACTTATTACGATAAAAGCAACGAATTTTTTTTATTAATTTATTTAATAAAGCCATTTATTACCGGTTCGTGATGGTTAGCTGAATACAAAACCAGAATCAACCCTCATACTCTGTATTATGTAAGGTCGTTATTGCAAATTTTTACATACAGCTGACGAATAAGTTAAAATAAAACTTACATAAAAATAACATTGAGTAAAATCGATTTTTTTATGACACTAACTATCAAGTATCCATATTCTAATTCTGTATTCGTATCAAAAGTCAATTTAATTATTTATATAAGGATGCATTCATTTTAAATTTCGAACATGGAACTGTCAGTAGTATTAAAAAGTAGTGGTCATAATAAGTATGTTTGAGAAGTTTGCACTTTCGATACTGAATGTACTTTAGCAGACAATAAGCATGCTCTTTTCATAGCACGTGTATTCTAGGCATTACTTAGCTCAAACCGTCATTGCAATAAACATGTTACATACTTAAATTAGGTACGCACAGATAGATACTAGTAAAAAATAATTATCATATATTTTAATGTTCATATTCCGAAGACATCCGGCTCATAATCGTGACTGGGTCCTTACATTTTGATGATTGAAGCACTTAGCAGTGATTGATTTAGGTTTTGAAACGCCGATGTTATAACGTTGACATATTGGCTAATATAACAGGGAGCCCTTTTAAGTCTAAGTAAAGACAACGTACGTAACCGTACAGTTAAATATCATTTTGATAAATGTTAAAGAACATACGTAACATATGTATGTTTAAAAAATATATTACACGAATTGAGTTTTCCGTCGTCACATAAAAAGTGTTAATTTCATAAAAAATATATACTTTTGAACATAAAATAAACTGAATTACTTATTGGCTGAATATCGTTAAACTATTCATATAATAATATTAATCAAGAATTTTAATTTACGTTTTTCTAAACAATTACCGAAATATTAATACAAGCTAAGAGCAGCCCGTCCCGCGTTCGCACAGTTTAAATACATAATCAGTTGCAACTCTCATTAACTCAACCCTTCCCCCTTATTTTCATTCCAATAATTTTCTTAGCGGATATTTATGTGACAACATAAATCCATTTCAAGTAAGTCTAAGTCTGTACATTGATAGTCACGATTAACGATTATATTAATATACATACATTAATACAATTACAACGATTATAATTTACAGATACTTAAAAAAACATTATAATTATAATCGTTAATATTATCTCGATGTAATTATATCGAGAGTTATTTTTTATGGTGCAGGGGCTACGGACCCCCCGTGAATCGATAATGCGATTAAAAACGATCAATCGATTCCACTCAATAAGCTAGCACTTTCTCTCGCTGTAAATGTCAAATGTTTGTGACATTACTAAATCTGGATCAGGCGTAATCTCGTATGTATAGTTTTGTCTCAATCCTTTTCGTAACGGTCATTTGTCGTGTGTTTTTATAGACTCAGTATTTTTATTGAGTGTGTGTATAGCTTATTTAATTCCTCTTTACATTTAGGCAAGTTGTGTGCCGTTATTACAATCTTCATCATTCACAGTGATGAATGACTAATAAGGGACCATGAATTTATAACTTAAGAGTATTTTGGCTAGTTTTTCATTCCCTCCTGATAATAGTGAGAAAAAAAATATCAAATATTTTTAACTTTGCGCATTTAACTGATCTCACGTAAGAACTATCGAAACTCTTGTAAGAAAATATAAGACATGATCGAAAGCGGCCGAAAGTAATAAATGAATGACTCTAATCGATAAAATTAAATCGTAAATTTGAAGTAATATTAAAATAAACAAAATCTGTCTTGTGTCTATAAATTAATTTGTAAGCATTCGAAGGTACCATGTAGTTTTCATTTCATCGAAATCCATCAAAAGTTATCAATATAAAGGAGAATTAGCAGAAATGTATGAAGGTTGGTCTAACTGAGACAACATCACATACATTATGAGACACTAATCAATACCAACTAATCAATACTAACTTGCCTAACATTAATTGTAATGAATAAAATCAAAAGTAACATTGCGGATTTGAAAAATTCTTTCACCATTGGAAAGCAACGTTTACTCTTAGCTATATTTATTGCTAAAAAAGATTAGGGATTCTAACTAAACCTTAAGTAACGTAACCCAAGGTGTAACAAAAATACCCAAAAATGTCTTTCGTCGCATGCATTGCGGAAGCTATGCAAGATAGAACAAATCTATGTTCTACATTACATGTACATTAAAGAATATATCAATATTTAAAAAAAAAAAATCATGTTACCGTTTGTCCATACTTACTATTTAAATCGTTATCCAAATAAATCACGTAGTTTTCAAGATTATTTCAATTCGTATAGATTACTTTTTGCATTGTTCAAATCGGCTATTCTATTTAATAGATAATACGAATTTAATAAGACATATAAATTGAAAAGAGGCGTTAGGTATTTGGTATAAAAATATGTACTTCTGTAGGCTTCAAACTTGCCTCATACTTGAAATGATTTCGTATTTTTCAAGTAATTTAATATTATTTGTATTAAGTCCATTAATTTGTATATTGATGTTTATGATTCAAAAATTTTAAATATTTTAAACAATAAAAAAAAACAATAATCATCTTAATTAAAATTCGTAAAAAAATAATTGAAAAATATTGTTGTCACTCTGAAAGCAATAATATGCATGACTATTGACTAGATATTTAAGTACATGCTAAGTAATGAAGATTCCATGTGAGTTTATTAGGCCTTAACGGCCGTTCAAAAATTGCCATAGCGGTCGGTATTTCACGACCACACGGCGGGGTATTGGTAAAGTTTTCAACTAGCAATAATCGCACCTCGGATTAACCTCATTGGTTACGATATTGCCTCTGCGCAAAGTTAACTTAAACTTCAGAGTGTAGACTACTTATACTTTTGAAGTGAACCAAACGATAGCGCGATGTAACTTTGGTACAGCGCCATCTGTTGAAAAATATTCGTACCAATGTTGTGATTGCTACTCTCTATAGAAAAAATGTTTAATTTTTTTTTAATGATTATTTTACATAATATTAAATTCATTTTATATTATATTGTAATGGCATAATTTTTTGGTTAGTTTTATTGTTCTGAAGACGTCGTCGCTGAGAGATATAAGATATTATGTATTGTTTTTTTGGAGTGTGAAATTATGTACGGAATATAGATTTTATAATCGCCTTCATTTTTTGTATCAATGTTATCAAGATGTTTCTTTATAATGACGAGGTTGAATAATAGATTACAGGGGCAATTTTTTTAGTGAGCAGATCGAATGTTGCGCCGCGAAAATGCTTGCACGTAGCATTTTCTCAGAGGATCTTGTGAATGAATTGAGTCGAAGTCACGATCTTATTGTGACTATTTTTTATCAGGCTGTGACACCTCGCCTTCCGTGTCGGAGGTCGGGCCGAACCCAACTGACCGGGCGTTTACCTATAATAATTCATATATAAATTATTGTAGGTATTTTATCTTCTTTGAATGTCATGGAAATTATTGCTAATATCGAACCATGGGCTAAAGACGAAACCATTTTGACAAAATTTGAGAAAGCTTGATATATATGATTTCTTCATTGTTTTTATTTAAATATGACTAAATAATAAAGAAGTTGAGGTAAACTATTTTCAACACTATCAGCAAATTAAGTTCTAAAACCTTTTTTTTCTTGTCATTTGACTCAATGTTTGAGTACAAACTATAGTTAATCAGTCATTAGTTTTACGTTTACTAAAATATGGTACTACTTAGGTCCCTTTTATATAAAATGAGCTGGATTTAAGGTATATTTATAGCTGATGAACATTCAAGCATTCTTTTTGAACATAGAACATCAAATCCCATTCTTAAACGTTTTTTTTTCTTTTTATTTGATATTGGGTCATCGGTCAGTGGTTTTGTCGTGACCCATTGCATTCGTCAGTCACGAAGTTTTCCCTCCTCAATAATAGACAGTTAACCCTTATAAAATTTTACAAAAAAATAATTCATCTACAGAAATCACCGTAAAAATTTCGTTGTGTATTGTTTCCTGAAGCGTGCAATCACGAACCACTGTGTAACTTATCGCTGATAAAAGAAAAATGTCTTTTAATTTCGTTCAAAAACTTTTAGAAAATAATTTAATCTAAAAAATATGGATTTTACTCACAAAATCTTGAGCAATTTGCAAAAGAGGAGATAATAGAAACTTTTTCACTTTCCTTATTCTGTAGAACGTAAAGGAAATTTTCTTAAAATAATCACGACATCACGATCTTAATTTAGTTTATGTTTGAGGAAGTTTATTAACATACGACTATTGTTTAGATGGCTTAAAGATATCGGGTGTGTTGATTTCAAGACACAACAAACTGCCGTGCAAACTCCGATTAGCTTTCGATAGCGATCTTCATCAGCGAGGTCGGGGGCAGGAGTAATACCATTAATTCAACCAGTAGGAAACAATGGCGCCCAAATGTGCTCATTAATGCTTGAGCAACTTCTGCGGATTGCTTTGTCTCAATATCGATCAACGTATTAGGAAATTTCTATAGATCAATTAGTTCTATTCATTCTCAGTGTTTTAGACGTCAATTCTGCAAATATGCTGAAGTATTTCCTACCGAGAGATAGAAACGTAATTGCGGATTGTAATTATTATTATGTTGTCAGATTGTTTTATCAGCTGCGCGTTGGTTTAAGTCAGGAGAGTATATTTCTTTAACTCCTTTAACCCTTGAATTTGTTTACAATTTATTCAGATTTAAATTATTTTTATATAACACTTAATATATATTTTAAATTCTATCTATTTTTCGGCAATTTATATGATCTATGTGTCTATTCTAATGGGTAAAACGACTTTAAGTGATCATTAAGTACCTACAATAAGAACTTAAAGGTTAAGTATTAAAATAATAATTGGATTAAAAAAACAAATATTATTCCTTAGTATATTTTCATAATTAATACAGCTCAGTTTATAAATAAAACTTTTAAATTAATATTCGAGTCGGTACGGTAATAAGTTAAAATTATAGAGCAGTGAAGCTTGCATTTCATAAGTTGCGGCACAAGTTAAGTCAGAGACAATACGGTTGGTTAGTAGATCGGGGTCAGGGCGGGTCACGAACCGACATAGGCTCCAGGCACTAGTTTTAGGGTCAAACTGCCTCTGAGCTGTAACAGCGAACGACTTCCTAAACTTAATAAATATTTGTTACATATTCGTGTTCCTTTATGGAAATATATCGTTATTGTTTTGTTAATTAAAATGAGTAATTATTTACGTCGCTTAAAAATGTTTATTTTAATATACAAAAGTATAGATGATACTACTCCGCTTATTCGTTTTATTTCAGTAATGTCAGTAATAATTTCAAAGCTAAGAATAATAATTTAAAAATAAATAAAATATTTAGGCCTTGATTACTTGTATGAATTGAAGTAAGTTCAATCAATTGAAACAAAAGCAATAATTGTCGTGTTAATGCTAATTAATATAATAAACATGATACAGGGCTACATCCGTAATTGTGATTGATCGCCAGAATGGACAATGGAATTCGACGTGGGCAACCGGATAGTGGTCTAGTGGACCAAGATCACGAGTGTGCTGACGAGTCTATCGGAACTAACAGCTGTTCGAAATGACAACGCAGCCCTGATTGATATTATACGATTCGATCATTACTTGCTATTTGGTAACTTGTAGGAATGCAGCTGGAATGTCGGATGATAAGTCGATGCTATAGAACTGATTAAATTTGGTTACAGAGTAAATCAAATATTGACTGATCGGGTTTCTTATATACATACATATATTATTTGATAAGAACAACGACTATGATCAACGGCTAGTACCAAATCAGATTGATGAATTTATACACAAAAGTAAAATAGTCATAGACTAACAACAATCGTCAATGACGAAAGTCTGTACTATGGGCAAAGTTGGATTTAATCCTATACGTGTAGGATTTTTCAAGATGTGTTACTACACTAATCCTTCCATTAAGTGTTCCATGTGGAAAATTATTTGCATCCGTTTGCCATTCATGTGTTTTCTAGTAACAGCTATAAATACTCTTTGCTTAAATATAACAAGCACTAATTAAAAAAAAAATGTTTTCATATGAATATCATTTATACATTGCATGTGTTTATATACGTTACAAATATATTTTAATTAAATTGAAATTGATTTAATTGTGCAGTTACGAATCATACCACGCACGGAACACGATTTTAGTTATAAATCAAACGACTTTGGAAAACAGGCAAGTGATACATTAGTTAACTCTATCCTAAAACATGACAGGTCTAGCTCGTCTAGATCACCTGGCATTGTAATAAATGGTGGCAGATCAAATTGATGCGATTTATGTGTTCAAATTCACTATTATATTAAAGTATTCGGTTACAGTATTTTGTGCGATAAATTATTTCACAAAAAAAAACGTCTGATATCTCAACTTAGGTAATTTTGTGTAAAATACTTTATAATAATAATTTATCTACAGAATGTTCCGGTATGATTTTTTGTACGATTGTATGATTTTTTTTTTTTTTTTCATAACAAAATGATACAATTATTTTAGTAATAAACTTTTTCGAGTTACAATAAATAATGTCAATACAAATAATACAAAGGTAGTTAGCAATCGACATAATATTAAAAGCTATCGTAGAAAGTGGAGATGTAAAAGGCGACAGATTGGTATTTGTACAATCCAATTTTACAAGGCAAACTTCCCGTATGATCCCGAGGGCACTTCGTTACGAGTGCGAGTGACAACTTACAAAACGCAAGCGAATGTCACTCGAAATAAATCGAGTGAGAAAATAAAGCATTTCGTCCTCCTTTCGAGTCTCGGACGCGTTGTTCGAGCTCATCTTGATACGGTTCCTCGTGGGAACACCGAACACTCGCCCGCTAATTTATTGCCGAGAACTTCACTACATGCTAGTGACGACTCTATTCGCGCTCTCGTAAATCCGAAACGTAAATGAGAGCTCGCGCCAAAATCAACGGCCACACCGTTGGTACTATTTATTTAGAACTTGATACCGATATTTTTTAAAACAATAGTTGTTACGAACAAGAAATATGCATGATTATATTTGTACACTTTAATTGTACGAAAACTCCGGCTCGAAGGACCAATGATTTTAAAGGGGATTCTAAAATAATTCTCATTTAGATTCGGTTTACAATACATTCAAAGTAACCTATGTCACGGTATATGATTCACACGGTAAATCTGATTACTGCACAGCCGCTACCACTCACTAGCAGTGGCATAAATAAATGCACGTGATGATGCACGAATTTACTATATCGGTTATTTATAATGGCAGTTTTGCAATAAGGCTTAGCGGTAAATAATGCATCTTCAACTACATTATTCTGGCTTAGCATGAGCTGAAATCTTCGAACTGTAGTTAAAGATAGTTTACATTACAGACAAATTTGTTTTATATGTTACTACGCTTATTTTATTATTATATTTACTTAGAATTTGGATTTTTATACTTTCAAGTAAGAAACTGTTACTTTTGTTGAATATTTGTTATGACATCAAAATGATAACATATATGCTACAATTAACTTTACCTGTTACTTTGTGTGGGTTTTGATTTTTTAAACCAGTTTTATTTGAGCAATGAAGCCAATATTTTGTACACACTTTTGTTAGTTATAACGGTACAATCGAATATAATAACTTGTTCAAAATGCGCTACAAATAAAAGTTGGTTACTAGCTTTTATGTAACTTGCGATATTTGTTTATCTGTTTAGGTCAAAACATGCATGCTGAATTAGAAACACTTCCTAATATCAAATCAACTAGTTGAAATTTTATTTGTTAATCCAGTTCGATTCAATGAATTTTTATTTTAAGCGTGACCTGATTCGAAATCCGGAATTGGCTTCGAATAAAGGAACTCCTTAAGGGTCAACTGCTTTTTTACATAAACCTGTTTTAAAAATAGTCTTTACCGTGATTTATTTGAAGCAAAAGGGTGAATAATTGTAATAATTGCAATAAATGTACGTCTTAAAAATAGCACTTTGTAGTGAAGATATCTAATACAATATTAATAGTGAAAACATAATTTCTCAAGAGCGAAGAAACACGTAGCCATTAGTTTATGTTGCATGTCGTTAATGTAAATGTATGTAGTACTCCATACCGATATTTTGTGTTTAAGTTATTATGTTTCTACCTTCAACTTATTGAGTGAGACATTCGTCTTTCTTAGGTCGATATTGTTACTTTTGAATTAATGTTAGACGGGCTGAGAAGATTTAAACATTATTTGTTTTCATATATACGTACATTATACATATTTATCCTGATTCTTATTCGTACTT